>NW_027596029.1:0-5905 GCF_031162955.1 Sander vitreus
AGGCGCTACTCCTCCTTTGCTGGAGACAGAGCTGACAAGGAAACTGTACGGAGGATGCAACTTTTTTTTGGAAGCAACATCTTTAATTAAAACTAAAATAAACAACCTCACAGTGTTCAACAATTCAAGTAGGAGTTCATGCACTTTGACCATGAATTCTTTGTTCTTGTTCTTCAAGATTGTGCCGATCTGGATAGTTTTGAAATCAAAGATATCTACATTTTGGATCATGCAAATTTACGGAAGGCGACAAGTCACTCAAGTCTGAGTAAAGGTAAAGTTCAAAAGAATTGAGAAATAATTACAGTAATGAAAAAAAATAAACATGGAAATACATACATGTAAGAATACATATAGCAACAGGCTAAATGAATGAATAAATATGGAACAAAACAAATGAAAGAATGCTTAAAAATACAGCAGTGTTAATTACAGTACCGAAAAAAAGAGAGCAAAAAAAGCAATTCAACTTGTTGGTTCGAAGATGAATGTAGTTGAACTACCAGAGAGCTACTGCAAAATGTATAGGTGCACTACTAGTGTGATTACATGTAGTTGAGTACTCCTCAACCCCAAACTGCGTCTTCAACAGTTTTGAGAACCTCTGGGGTTCATCGTCTTTAAATAGCTTGTTTTCACTTGGTACACTCGCTTACGGCCATACCACCCTGAACACGCCCGATCTCGTCCGATCTCGGAAGCTAAGCAGGGTCGGGCCGGGTCAGTACTTGGATGGGAGACCGCCTGGGAATACCCGGTGCTGTAAGCTTTTCTTTTCCGTCAGCAGAGGCGCTAGTAATGGTCAAATGAAGCAAAGCAAAAACACTGTCTTCATTTTCTGAGCTCACTAGATGCCACTTTCTGTTCAACAAAGGGTTGAAAACACACTGGATTGCCATTCCTTTAACCCTTTTCTTTGAACAGAGATTGCCATCTAGTGAGCTTAGAAAATAAAGACAGTGGTTTGCAAAGCTTCATTTCACCATCGCCAGAGGCGCTACTCCTCCTTTGCTGGAGACAGAGCTGACAAGGAAACTGTACGGAGGATGCAACTTTTTTTTTTGGAAGCAACATCTTTAATTAAAACTAAAATAAACAACCTCACAGTGTTCAACAATTCAAGTAGGAGTTCATGCACTTTGACCATGAATTCTTTGTTCTTGTTCTTCAAGATTGTGCCGATCTGGATAGTTTTGAAATCAAAGATATCTACATTTTGGATCATGCAAATTTACGGAAGACAACAAGTCACTCAAGTCTGAGTAAAGGTAAAGTTCAAAAGAATTGAGAAATAATTACAGTAATGAAAAAATAAACATGGAAATACATACATGTAAGAATACATATACTTCTCCGGGAACCATCACCTTATCGTGGTGGAGAGGTTTGTGTGTCCCTATGAACCTGAGGGCTGTGTTGTCTGGAGCTTTGTGCTCCTGGTAGGGTCTCCCAAGGCAAAGTGGTCTCAGGTGAGGGGCCAGACAAAGAATGGTTCAAAAATCCTATGAAAAATCGAGGAAGGGATGAAGTGACCCTGTCCGGAGGAAGCCCGGGGCCCCCGTCTGGAGCCAGGCCCAGATGGAGGGCTCGTCAGCGAGCGTCTGGTGGCCAGGTTTGCCACGGAGCCCGGTCGGGCACAGCCCGAAAAAGCTACGTGGCGGACATCCCTCCATCCCATGGGCCCACCACCTGTGGGAGGAACCGCTGGGGGTCGGGTGCGCTGCCACATGGGTGGCAGTGAAGGTCAGGGGCCTCGACGGACCAGACCCGGGCAGCAGAGGCTGGCTCTGGGGGACGTGGAATGTCACCTCTCTGTGGGGGAAGGAGCCGGAACTTGTGCGGGAGGTGGAGCGCTACCGGTTAGATCTGGTGGGGGCTTACCTCTACGCACAGTCTTGGTTCTGGAACCATACTCCTGGATAGGGGTTGGACTCTTTTCTTCTCCGGAGTTGCCCAGGGTGTGAGGCGCCGGGCGGGTGTGGGGATACTCACAAGCCCCCGGCTGGCGCCGCTACGTTGGAGTTTAACCCGGTGGGCGAGAGGGTCGCCTCCCTACGCCTGCGGGTTGTGGGGGGAAAACTCTGACTGTTGTTTGTGCATATGCACCAAACAAGAGTTCAGAGTATTCGGCCTTCTTGGAGACCTTGAGTGGAGTCCTGCATGGGGCTCCAGTCGGGGACTCCATAGTTCTGCTGGGGGGGGACTTCAACGCGCACGTGGGTAATGATGGAGACACATGGAGAGCGTGATTGGGAGGAACGGCCTCCCTGATCTAAACCAGAGTGGTTGTTTGTTGTTGGACTTCTGTGCTAGTCATGGATTGTCTATAACTTGAACACCATGTTCGAACATAGGGATGCTCATAAGTGTACTTGGTACCCAGAGCACCCTAGGCCAAAGGTCAATGATCGATTTTATAATCGTTTCATCTGATCTGAGGCCATATGTTTTGGACACTCGGGTGAAGAGAGGGGCGGAGCTGTCAACCGATCACCATCTGGTGGTGAGTTGGGTCAGGGGGTGGGGGAAGACTCTGGACAGACCTGGTAAGCCCAAGCGGGTAGTGCGGGTAAGTGGGAACGTCTGGAGGAGGCCCCTGTCCGACAGACTTTCAACTCACACCTCCGGCGGAGCTTTTCGTGCATCCCTGTGGAGGCTGGGGGGCATTGAACCCTGAGTGGACAATGTTCAAAGTTTCCATTGCTGAAGCTGCGGTGAGGAGCTGTGGTCTTAGGGTCTTAGGTGCCTCAAGGGGCGGTAACCCACGAACACCGTGGTGGACACCGGTGGTCAGGGAAGCCGTCCGACTGAAGAAGGAGTCTTTCCGGGATATGTTATCCCAGGCGACTCCGGAGGCAGTTGCAAGGTACCGAAGGGCCCGAAGGGCTGCAGCCTCTGCCGTGAAAGAGGCAAAGCAGCGTGTGTGGGAGAAGTTCGGAGAAGACATGGAGAAGGACTTTCGGTCGGCACCAAGGTACTTCTGGAAAACCGTTCGCCACCTCAGGAGGGGAAGCGGGGAACCATCAAGCTGTGTACAGTAAGGATGGGGACGCTGTTGACCTCAACTGAGGAGGTAATAGGGGCGGTGGAAGGAGCACTTTGAGGAACTCCTAAATCCGACTAATCGCCCTCTATGGTAGAGGCAGAGCTGGAGGATGAGGGGGATTGGCATCAATTTCCCTGGTGGAGGTTGCTGAGGTAGTTAAACAACTCCACAGTGGCAAAGCCCCAGGAATTGATGAGATCCGTCCAGAAATGCTTAAAGCTCTGGGTGTGGAGGGGTTGTCTTGGTTGACACGCCTCTTCAACATTGCGTGGAAGTCTGGGACGGTGCCTAAGGAGTGGCAGACCGGGGTGGTGGTTCCCCTTTTTTAAAAAGGGGGACCAGAGGGTGTGTGCCAATTACAGGGTATCACACTTCTCAGCCTCCCCGGTAAAGTCTACTCCAAGGTGCTGGAAAGGAGGGGTTCGGTCGATAGTCGAATCTCAGGTTGAAGAGGAACAATGCGGATTCCGTCCTGGTCGTGGAACAACGGACCAGATCTTTACTCTCGCAAGGATCCTGGAGGGAGCCTGGGAGTATGCCCAACCAGTCTACATGTGTTTTGTGGATCTGGAGAAGGCGTATGACCGGGTGCCCGGGAGATACTGTGGGAGGTGCTGCGGGAGTACAGGGGTGAGGGTCCCTTCTCAGGGCCATCCAATCTCTGTACGACCAAAGCGAAAGCTGTGTCCGGGTTCTCGGCAGTAAGTCGGACTCGTTTCAGGTGAGTTGGCCTCCGCCAGAGCTAAAGCTTTGTCACCAATCCTGTTTGTAGTATTTATGGACAGGATATCGGCGTAGTCGGGGGTGGAGAGGGGTTGCAGTTCGGTGGGCTGGGGATCTCATCGCTGCTTTTGCAGATGATGTGGTCCTGATGGCATCATCGGCCTGTGACCTTCAGCACTCACTGGATCGGTTCGCAGCCGAGTGTGAAGCGGCTGGGATGAGGATCAGCACCTCTAAATCGGAGGCCATGGTTCTCAGCAGGAAACCGATGGAGTGCCTTCTCCAGGTAGGGAATGAGTCCTTACCCCAAGTGAAGGAGTTCAAGTACCTTGGGGTCTTGTTCGCGAGTGAGGGGACAATGGAGCGGGAGATTGGTCGGAGAATCGGCACAGCAGGTGCGGTATTACATTCAATTTATCGCACCGTTGTGACGAAAAGAGAGCTGAGCCAGAAGGCAAAGCTCTCAATCTACCGGTCAGTTTTTGTTCCTACCCTCACCTATGGTCATGAAGGCTGGGTCATGACCGAAAGAACAAGATCCAGGGTACAAGCGGCCGAAATGGGTTTCCTCAGGAGGGTAGCTGGCGTCTCCCTTAGAGATAGGGTGAGAAGCTCAGTTATCCGTGAGGAGCTCGGAGTAGAGCCGCTGCTCCTTTGCGTCGAAAGGAGCCAGTTGAGGTGGTTCGGGCATCTGGTAAGGATGCCCCCTGGGCGCCTCCCTAGGGAGGTGTTCCAGGCACGTCCAGCTGGGAGGAGGCCTCGGGGGAGACCCAGGACTAGGTGGAGGGATTATATCTCTAACCTGGCCTGGGAACGCCTCGGGATCCCCCAGTCAGAGCTGGTTAATGTGGCCCGGGAAAGGGAAGTTTGGGGTCCCCTGCTGGAGCTGCTACCCCCGCGACCCGACCCCGGATAAGCGGATGAAGATGGATGGATGGATGGAAGAATACATATAGCAACAGGCTAAATGAATGAATAAATATGGAACAAAACAAATGAAAGAATGCTTAAAAATACAGCAGTGTTACTTACAGTACCGAAAAAAAAGAGAGCAAAAAAAGCAATTCAACTTGTTGGTTCGAAGATGAATGTAGTTGAACTACCAGAGAGCTACTGCAAAATGTATAGGTGCACTACTAGTGTGAATACATGTAGTTGAGTACTCCTCAACCCCAAACTGCGTCTTCAACAGTTTTGAGAACCTCTGGGGTTCATCGTCTTTAAATAGCTTGTTTTCACTTGGTACACTCGCTTACGGCCATACCACCCTGAACACGCCCGATCTCGTCCGATCTCGGAAGCTAAGCAGGGAGTCGGGCCGGGTCAGTACTTGGATGGGAGACCGCCTGGGAATACCCGGTGCTGTAAGCTTTTCTTTTCCGTCAGCAGAGGCGCTAGTAATGGTCAAATGAAGCAAAGCAAAAACACTGTCTTCATTTTCTGAGCTCACTAGATGCCACTTTCTGTTCAACAAAGGGTTGAAAACACACTGAATTGCCATTCCTTTAACCCTTTTCTTTGAACAGAGATTGCCATCTAGTGAGCTTAGAAAATAAAGACAGTGGTTTGCAAAGCTTCATTTCACCATCGCCAGAGGCGCTACTCCTCCTTTGCTGGAGACAGAGCTGACAAGGAAACTGTACGGAGGATGCAACTTTTTTTTGGAAGCAACATCTTTAATTAAAACTAAAATAAACAACCTCACAGTGTTCAACAATTCAAGTAGGAGTTCATGCACTTTGACCATGAATTCTTTGTTCTTGTTCTTCAAGATTGTGCCGATCTGGATAGTTTTGAAATCAAAGATATCTACATTTTGGATCATGCAAATTTACGGAAGACGACAAGTCACTCAAGTCTGAGTAAAGGTAAAGTTCAAAAAGAATTGAGAAATAATTACAGTAATGAAAAAAATAAACATGGAAATACATACATGTAAGAATACATATAGCAACAGGCTAAATGAATGAATAAATATGGAACAAAACAAATGAAAGAATGCTTAAAAATACAGCAGTGTTAATTACAGTACCGAAAAAAGAGAGCAAAAAAAAGCAATTCAACTTGTTGGTTCGAAGATGAATGTAGTTGAACTACCAGAGAGCTACTGCAAAATGTATAGGTGCACTACTAGTG
>NW_027596030.1:0-5999 GCF_031162955.1 Sander vitreus
TTTTTATGACTTTTTAGACATACTATACTATGACTTTTTGACATACTATACTATGACTTTTTATGACTTTTTCGACATACTATACTATGACTTTTTAGACATACTATACTATGACTTTTTCGACATACTATACTATGACTTTTTATGACTTTTTCGACATACTATACTATGACTTTTTATCACTTTTTCAACATACTATACTATGACTTTTTATCACTTTTTCGACATACTATACTATGACTTTTATGTCTTTTCGACATACTATACTATGACTTTTTATGACTTTTTTGACATACTATACTATGACTTTTTATGACTTTTTCGACATACTATACTATGACTTTTTGTCTTTTTCGACATACTATACTATGACTTTTTCGACATACTATACTATGACTTTTTATGACTTTTTGACATACTATACTATGACTTTTTCGACATACTATACTATGACTTTTTGACATACTATACTATGACTTTTTGACATACTATACTATGACTTTTTGACATACTATACTATGACTTTTTGTCTTTTTGACATACTATACTATGACTTTTTGACATACTATACTATGACTTTTTATCACTTTTTCGACATACTATACTATGACTTTTTCGACATACTATACTATGACTTTTTCGACATACTATACTATGACTTTTTGACATACTATACTATGACTTTTTCGACATACTATACTATGACTTTATCACTTTTTCGACATACTATACTATGACTTTTTATTACTTTTTCGACATACTATGACTTTTTCGACATACTATACTACGACTTTTTATTACTTTTTCGACATACTATACTATGACTTTTTTGACATACTATTGACTTTTTATTACTTTTTCGACATACTATACTACGACTTTTTATTACTTTTTCGACATACTATACTATGACTTTTTTGTCTTTTTCGACATACTATACTATGACTTTTTTGTTTTTCGACATACTATACTATGACTTTTTGACATACTATACTATGACTTTTTATCACTTTTTCGACATACTATACTATGACTTTTTGACATACTATACTATGACTTTTGACATACTATACTATGACTTTTTAATCACTTTTTCGACATACTATACTATGACTTTTTAATCACTTTTTCGACATACTATACTATGACTTTTTAATCACTTTTTCGACATACTATACTATATTTTCAAGTTGATTTCTCAGTTTTTCTGGCCAACTTTTGTACCGATTACCGGTACGTAGTATTCCTTACTGGTACCTTTTCCTATTTTCTCTCTGTAACAACATATTAATGTATACGCTATCTATTCAGAACATTTCACACACAACACGTGGCTCAGGGATCAAAGACGTTTCCACTTTAGAGGAGAACGAGGGAATGAACGGGTTCCTACTTGGCGTTGTTGAGTTTCTCGTCCTCCGTCAGGTCTTCTGTCTTTAGCAGGTCGTAGCGGATGGATCCGGGCTGGATGGCGTCAATCAGGTCCAGAACCGGCATGCTGCTGCTGATCGACCAGTCCTACACACAAAAGCAGGTTTTCACGTCACCTTTTGGTATCGCCTCAGCTCGTTTGGAACCTCGACGGAGGTGATACTAAATGAAGTACCTGTTGGCAGGTACCTGGGACTTTTTATCAGAACGGGAAACCAAAAAAGAAAAAGGTCTATATACAAGAGACTTCAGATACAGTATTAGGGGACCACTAAGGTCTATATAAAAGAGACTTCAGATACAGTATTAGGGGACCACTAAGGTCTATATAAAAGAGACTTCAGATACAGTATTAGGGGACCACTAAGGTCTATATAAAGAGACTTCAGATACAGTATTAGGGGACCACTAAGGTCTATATAAAAGAGACTTCAGATACAGTATTAGGGACCACTAAGGTCTATATAAAAGAGACTTCAGATACAGTATTAGGGGACCACTAAGGTCTATATAAAGAGACTTCAGATACAGTATTAGGGGACCACAGTATAACTGAGCAGAAGCAGGGATGAGTGTAAATGGCGCCCTGCAGATCCGTCAAACAGCAGCCGGGCCTCCGTTCTGCGTGAGGAAGCAGCCGGGTGTCTCCGTTACCTTGAAGCTGGAGATTTTGGGTTTCTCGGCGTGTGTGAGCGTGTCGTTGACCCAGGACACGATGGTGTCGTCGGTCACCTTCTGCCCGTCGCCCAGGTCCTCCAGGATGTTCAGCGTGTATCTGAGGGAGCACACAGCAGCTTTCAAAATAAAAGCTTCACCTGCCCAGGTGACAGAAATGTAACTCTCTGAAGGGAAGGCCTTTTTAAAATGAAGTTACTGTTCAAAACCTTGAGAAAGGCGACAAAAACGTCAATATTTTTCCCCTTTTTTTAAAACAAGCAACAAAAACGTCAAAGAAAAGCCCAATTTTGATTATCACAAACGATATGGGGAGCTACCCAGCCGCCTGCATCTCATCTGTTTAACCCATGCTTAGACGGATGGAACAAATGTCTCGGGACCACATAGGTAAATGTTGTCGTATAATACAGTTTCTCCTTTTATCCAAACAATATGATAGTATTTATAATGTGTATTATTTGCTAGTATCTGGGCCGCCTGTACACAAACTTCAAATACCTTAGCAGGGTGTCTCGTTTCACACATCTGCACTACGTCTCATGACTTGTCTTTGAGTAAAGCTGAGCTGAACGTGAAAGGTTTGAACGAGTTTGAAGGGGCAGTTGTTACCTCCTCATGAGCTGCCAGAGCAGAGCGAGGGTGAGGGTTCGATTCCCGGCGTTCAGGTCCTGCCCGGCGATGCCTACCAGAGAGAACTTGGCCTCCTCCTTTCCCAGCTTGACTGCGTAGTTGCAGTTCTCCAGCTGCAACACACACACGAGAGTTACACTTCAGTCGACGTGTCACGCGAACTGTTTCCTGCTGCTTAAAAGCCAAACGACTGTCTTCATAATCAGACGGTATTCAGACGTCGGGAAGAGACAAACAACGTTTAGATCCGTTTGAACTGAGCCATGAACACGTGTGATGTAGCGAGAAAAGGTTGGGACCCACTGACGTAGACCTAGTCTATCTGGAAAGTGTCTTGATAACTGCTGTTAGGATTTGACACTACGTTTTGGATCAGAGCAGACGTGAACGTTGCTGCGGCACCTTCTTCATGTTGCTGCCCAGTTTGGGGTAGGGCGGCTTGTTGACTCGGTCCCAGTCCACCGGGACCTTAATCTTCTCGTACAGCTGGAAGATCACCAGGGCGTCATCAATGTCTCTGGAACACACACACACACACACACACATTACATTACATTACATGTCATTTAGCTGATGCTTTTATCAGCTGCTACATATCTCAGAGGTCACACACCTCTGGAGCTACTAGAGGTAAAGTGCCTTGCTCAGGGACACATTGGTTGATGTATCACAGTGGGAATCAAACCCAGGTCTCCCCACACCAAAGGTATGTGTCATATCCACTGCTCCATCACCACCATACGCACACACGCACGCAAACACACACGCACGCACGCATGCAAACATGCACGCACACAGACACACACACACGTGCACGCACAAACACGCGCACACACATGCAAACGCACGCGTGCATGCACACAGACACGCACACAAACGCAAACACACACACACACACACGTGCATGCACGCACACACACACATGCAAACACACACACGTACGTGTGCACGAACACAGACACAAACACACACGTGCATACACGCACACACACACACAAACACGCACGTACGTGCGCACGCACACACACAAACACACGCAAGTACGTGTGCACGCACACACACAGACACGCACACAAACACACACACAGACAGACAGACAGACACACACACACAGACACACACATACACACATACACACACACACACCAAAGGTATGTGTCATATCCACTGCTCCATCACCACCATACGCACCCACACATGCAAACACACACGCACGCACGCACGCACGCAAACATGCATGCAAACACACACACACACACACGTGCACGCACGCACAAACACGCGCACACACACAAACGCAAACACACAGACGCAAACAAACACGCGCACACACACAAACGCAAACACACAGACGCAAACACACACGTGCAAACACACGCAAGTACGTGTGCACGCACACACACAGACAGACACACACAGACACACACACACACACACAGACAGACACAGACACACACACACACACAGAGACAGACAGACAGACACACACACACACAGTTGTTTTACGTTCTGTTCGGCTCCAGGTATGGAAGCAAATACGAGACATGAGTATTTAATCTTTAAAAACCACTGATCCTATTTCTTTCTCCAAAGATAATAAAGATAATCAGGTTTTTCAAAGTAAAATAAATCAGAAGTATTCAGTAGCTGTTAAAGGTGCAGTACGTAATACTTCTAAAACTACCTTTCTGTCATATCTGCTGAAACTGACCCTATGTTCTAGTAGAACTACAGGAAGCTGGTCATTCAAATAATCAGCTCCTCTGGCTCCACCTACAGCCTGGAGCCCTGTTCAGATGGACCAATCAGGGCCAGGGGGTGGTGTCTAACTGTTCAGATGGACCAATCAGGGCCAGGGGGTGGTGTCTAACTGTTCAGATGGACCAATCAGGGCCAGGGGGTGTCTAACTGTTCAGATGCACCAATCAGGGCCAGGGGGTGTCTAACTGTTCAGATGGACCAATCAGGGCCAGGTGGGGGGTGTCTAACTTTTCAGATGGACCAATCAGGGCCAGGTGGGGGGTGTCTAACTGTTCAGATGGACCAATCAGGGCCAGGGGTGGTGTCTAACTGTTCAGATGCACCAATCAGGGCCAGGGGGGGGTGTCTAACTGTTCAGATGGACCAATCAGGGCCAGGGGTGGTGTCTAACTGTTCAGATGGACCAATCAGGGCCAGGGGGGGTGTCTAACTGTTCAGATGGACCAATCAGGGCCAGGGGGGGTGTCTAACTGTTCAGATGCACCAATCAGGGCCAGGGGTGGTGTCTAACTGTTCAGATGCACCAATCAGGGCCAGGGGGGGTGTCTAACTGTTCAGATGCACCAATCAGGGCCAGGGGGGGTGTCTAACTGTTCAGATGCACCAATCAGGGCCAGGGGGGGTGTCTAACTGGTCAGATGGACCAATCAGGGCCAGGGAGGGTGTCTAACTGTTCAGATGCACCAATCAGGGCCAGGGGGGGTGTCTAACTGCGTGTCAATCACTGCTCATGCACAACATTCATTCTCCCTTGTGGGGGGGAGGGGCTTAGGAGACCGTTTGGGCTTTAGCAGAAAGGGGGGAGGGGCTGAGAAGTTGTTGATGTTCACATTCTTTGGTTAAGTCCTGGATCTTCACAGTCCTACCTACGGCACCTTTAATAGTTTTATTTGCTTCCATACTTCACCTGCTTCCTTGTTTAAAGGCAGGACGTGTTGCAGTGTTTTAGGGAAGAAGAGTGTGAGCGTGTTCTTACGCGTAGAGGTGGTTGACCCGGGGGTTGACCCCCAGCGAGTTCATCCAGTTCCTGAAGGTTCGCTCCTCCCTGGTTTCCCCTGGATGAAAAACATCAGTGAAACACCAACAGTGACAGACTCAGATTATTATTCTAAGTGTCTGACAACATTATGAAAGGATCCCTACAGAGATAGACCTTTTAGTTAAAGAGGAAGATCCTTTTAGTTTAACATGAAACAGCCCTCAAAATCACCATCACCAGACTCCACCAGACTCCATGTAAATAATCAGGACTTTTAGCGTGTATAGAGCCAGCATATCTCCACCAGACTCCATGTAAATAATCAGGACTTTTAGCGTGTATAGATCCTGCATATCTCCACCAGACTCCATGTAAATAATCAGGACTTTTAGCGTGTATAGATCCTGCATATCTCCACCAGACTCCATGTAAATAATCAGGACTTTTAGCGTGTATAGAGCCAGCATATTTCCACCCGAGACTCCATGTAAATAATCAGGACTTTTTAGCGTGTATAGAG
>NW_027596031.1:0-5999 GCF_031162955.1 Sander vitreus
CACTCATTGCGAGGCCGGACTTTACAAGGCCCACACCGGGGAGCCACCCATTGCGCCCCCAGAAAGGGGCTCACCTCCCGGGTATACATTCAGGAAAAAGGGCCCACCTCCGGGCACCTTGACCTCCGGTCGAGCCTGGGCACCCACACTTAAGCCCCCCCTGTGGCCATACAAAACCGCGGGCCCAAATTGCCCGTGCCCCTGGTATCCCGCTTTCAATCATTGCTAGCCGGCTTTACAATGAAGCACATTTTCACACATAGAACCTAGCTGTTGAATTCCGTCCCAATTGCAGCACATATGCTGCAAGCGCAACAGCATCCAGCAGCTAATTTCCAAGTGTCAAAACCCACTCATTGCGAGGCCGGCTTTACAATGCCAGAATGACTAGATGACATTACGAGGCCGGCTTTACAATGCAAGCATGGCTTGATGACATTGCGAGGCCGGCTTCACAATGCCGGCATGGCTAGATGACATGCAGAAAGTGATATTATCACTGCATACATTGAGATATTTTCTTATTTCTGTCTGTTTCTATATGGCTTCATCAGCTACGAATTAATCACAGTTAATATTACAGTTCATATGTAAGATTTAACATGTTTCTACATAATTGATGGAGTCTGATTTGTGACTGTACTGTCTTTCCATCCGAGTGGTGTAAAGGTATTAAGCAGTTTTCTCTTCATGGGCAAGTACCTGTTGTTATGGACCACTGTTCTTTTGACCTAAACCTATCAATGTTCTTTTCTGACCTAACCTTAACCTATGATCTATTGATCTAATTTGGATTTAAGGCCTTTTGGCCTAAACCTAATGTATACCTAAATCTAATCATGGTCTTTTTTGACCTAACCTTTACCTATGATCTATCGATCTCATTTAGATTTAAGGTCGTTTTGCCTAAAGCTAATGTGTAGTCTATGCCTTACCAGGTAATCCTAGCCCCAAACCTAACCATTTGATGTGTACCTATGCAAAGCTGGCTTTACAATGCTAGAATGGCATGACGACATTGCGAGGCCGGCTTCACAATGCCAGCATGACTAGATGACATTGCGAGGCCGGCTTCACAATGTCCGCCCACTCCACGGCTTAGGATCATCGCTGATGATCCTGGCTATTACCCCCTTACCTAGTTCCATAACCAGCCTTGGTTGAAATACAATTACCAAGTGTGAAAAACCCACTCATTGCGAGGCCGGCCTTACAATGCCAGAATGACTAGATGACATTGCGAGGCCGGCTTTACAATGCAAGCATGGCTTGATGACATTGCGAGGCCGGCTTCACAATGCCGCTGACTAGATGACATTGCGAGGCCGGCTTCACAATGTCCGCCCACCCACGGCTTAGGATCATCGCTTGATGATCCTGGCTATTACCCCCTTACCTAGTTCCATAACCAGCCTTGGTTGAAATACAATTACCAAGTGTGAAAAACCCACTCATTGCGAGGCCGGCCTTACAATGCCAGAATGACTAGATGACATTGCGAGGCCGGCTTTACAATGCAAGCATGGCTTGATGACATTGCGAGGCCGGCTTCACAATGTCCGCCCACTCCACGGCTTAGGATCATCGCTTGATGATCCTGGCTATTACCCCCTTACCTAGTTCCATAACCAGCCTTGGTTGAAATACAATTACCAAGTGTGAAAAACCCACTCATTGCGAGGCCGGCCTTACAATGCCAGAATGACTAGATGACATTGCGAGGCCGGCTTTACAATGCAAGCATGGCTTGATGACATTGCGAGGCCGGCTTCACAATGCCGGCATGACTAGATGACATTGCGAGGCCGGCTTCACAATGTCAGCCCACACATGGTTTAGGATCATCACTTGATGATCCTGGCTATTACCCCCTTACCTAGTTCCATAACCAGCCTTGGTTGAAATACAATTACCAAGTGTGAAAAACCCACTCATTGCGAGGCCGGCCTTACAATGCCAGAATGACTAGATGACATTGCGAGGCCGGCTTTACAATGCAAGCATGGCTTGATGACATTGCGAGGCCGGCTTCACAATGCCGGCATGACTAGATGACATTGCGAGGCCGGCTT
The DNA here is from genome assembly GCF_031162955.1 of Sander vitreus. Taxonomy (NCBI): domain Eukaryota; kingdom Metazoa; phylum Chordata; class Actinopteri; order Perciformes; family Percidae; genus Sander; species Sander vitreus. The sequence goes on from NW_027596031.1 coordinate 2,073, forward strand.
CACAATGTCCGCCCACTCACGGCTTAGGATCATCGCTTGATGATCCTGGCTATTACCCCCTTACCTAGTTCCATAACCAGCCTTGGTTGAAATACAATTACCAAGTGTGAAAAACCCACTCATTGCGAGGCCGGCCTTACAATGCCAGAATGACTAGATGACATTGCGAGGCCGGCTTTACAATGCAAGCATGGCTTGATGACATTGCGAGGCCGGCTTCACAATGTCCGCCCACCCACGGCTTAGGATCATCGCTTGATGATCCTGGCTATTACCCCCTTACCTAGTTCCATAACCAGCCTTGGTTGAAATACAATTACCAAGTGTGAAAAACCCACTCATTGCGAGGCCGGCCTTACAATGCCAGAATGACTAGATGACATTGCGAGGCCGGCTTTACAATGCAAGCATGGCTTGATGACATTGCGAGGCCGGCTTCACAATGTCCGCCCACTCCACGGCTTAGGATCATCGCTTGATGATCCTGGCTATTACCCCCTTACCTAGTTCCATAACCAGCCTTGGTTGAAATACAATTACCAAGTGTGAAAAACCCACTCATTGCGAGGCCGGCCTTACAATGCCAGAATGACTAGATGACATTGCGAGGCCGGCTTTACAATGCAAGCATGGCTTGATGACATTGCGAGGCCGGCTTCACAATGCCGGCATGACTAGATGACATTGCGAGGCCGGCTTCACAATGTCAGCCCACACATGGTTTAGGATCATCACTTGATGATCCTGGCTATTACCCCCTTACCTAGTTCCATAACCAGCCTTGGTTGAAATACAATTACCAAGTGTGAAAAACCCACTCATTGCGAGGCCGGCCTTACAATGCCAGAATGACTAGATGACATTGCGAGGCCGGCTTTACAATGCAAGCATGGCTTGATGACATTGCGAGGCCGGCTTCACAATGTCCGCCCACCCACGGCTTAGGATCATCGCTTGATGATCCTGGCTATTACCCCCTTACCTAGTTCCATAACCAGCCTTGGTTGAAATACAATTACCAAGTGTGAAAAACCCACTCATTGCGAGGCCGGCCTTACAATGCCAGAATGACTAGATGACATTGCGAGGCCGGCTTTACAATGCAAGCATGGCTTGATGACATTGCGAGGCCGGCTTCACAATGCCGGCATGACTAGATGACATTGCGAGGCCGGCTTCACAATGTCCGCCCACCCACGGCTTAGGATCATCGCTTGATGATCCTGGCTATTACCCCCTTACCTAGTTCCATAACCAGCCTTGGTTGAAATACAATTACCAAGTGTGAAAAACCCACTCATTGCGAGGCCGGCCTTACAATGCCAGAATGACTAGATGACATTGCGAGGCCGGCTTTACAATGCAAGCATGGCTTGATGACATTGCGAGGCCGGCTTCACAATGCCGGCATGACTAGATGACATTGCGAGGCCGGCTTCACAATGTCAGCCCACACATGGTTTAGGATCATCACTTGATGATCCTGGCTATTACCCACTTAGCCTTTGGTTGAAGTACAATTTCCAAGTGTGAAAAACCCACTCATTGCGAGACCGGCTTTACAATGCCAGCATGAGTAGATGACTTCACGAGGCCTGCTTTACAATGCCGGCATGGCTAGATGACATGCAGAAAGTGATATTATCACTGCATACATTGAGATTTTTTTCTTATTTCTATCTGTTTCTATATGGCTTCATCAGCCACGAATTAATCACAGTTAATATTACAGTTCATATGTAAGATTTAACATGTTTCTACATCATTGATGGAGTCTGATTTGTGACGGTACTGTCTTTCCAACCGAGTGGTGTAAAGGTATTAAGCAGTTTTCTCTTCATGGGCAATTACCTGTTGTTAAGGACCACTGTTCTTTGACCTAAACCTAACCATGGTCTTTCTGACCTAACCTTAACCTATGATCTATTGATCTAATTTGGATTTAAGGCCTTTTGGCCTAAACCTAATGTATACCTAAATCTAATCATGGTCTTTTTGACCTAACCTTAACCTATGATCTATTGATCTCATTCAGATTTAAGGCCATTTTGCCTAAACCTAATGTATAGTCTATGCCTTACCAGGTAATCCGAGCCCCTAAACCTAACCATTTGGTGTGCACCTATGCAAAGCTGGCTTGACAATGCTAGAATGGCTACATGACATTGCGGAGCCGGCTTCACAATGTCCGCCCACCCACGGTTTAGGATCATCGCTGATGATCTTGGCTATTAACCCCTTACCTAGTTCCATAACCAGCCTTGTTTGACGTATAATTTCCAAGTGGGAAAACCCACTCATTGCGAGGCCGGACTTTACAAGGCCCACACCGGGGAGCTACCCATTGCGCCCCCAGAAAGGGGCTCACCTCCCCGGGTATACATTCAGGAAAAAGGGCCCACCTCCGGGCACCTTGACCTCCGGTCGAGCCTGGGCACCCACACTTAAGCCCCCCCTGTGGCCATACAAAACCGCGGGCCCAAATTGCCCGTGCCCCTGGTATCCCTGCTTTCAATCATTGCTAAGCCGGCTTTACAATGAAGCACATTTTCACACATAGAACCTAGCTGTTGAATTCCGTCCCAATTGCAGCACATATGCTGCAAGCGCAACAGCATCCAGCAGCTAATTTCCAAGTGTCAAAAACCCACTCATTGCGAGGCCGGCTTTACAATGCCAGAATGACTAGATGACATTACGAGGCCGGCTTTACAATGCAAGCATGGCTTGATGACATTGCGAGGCCGGCTTCACAATGCCGGCATGGCTAGATGACATGCAGAAAGTGATATTATCACTGCATACATTGAGATATTTTTCTTATTTCTGTCTGTTTCTATATGGCTTCATCAGCTACGAATTAATCACAGTTAATATTACAGTTCATATGTAAGATTTAACATGTTTCTACATAATTGATGGAGTCTGATTTGTGACTGTACTGTCTTTCCATCCGAGTGGTGTAAAGGTATTAAGCAGTTTTCTCTCATGGGCAAGTACCTGTTGTTATGGATCACTGTTCTTTGACCTAAACCTATCAATGTTCTTTCTGACCTAACCTTAACCTATGATCTATTGATCTAATTTGGATTTAAGGCCTTTTGGCCTAAACCTAATGTATACCTAAATCTAATCATGGTCTTTTTTGACCTAACCTTTACCTATGATCTATCGATCTCATTTAGATTTAAGGTCGTTTTGCCTAAAGCTAATGTGTAGTCTATGCCTTACCAGGTAATCCTAGCCCCAAACCTAACCATTTGATGTGTACCTATGCAAAGCTGGCTTTACAATGCTAGAATGGCATGACGACATTGCGAGGCCGGCTTCACAATGCCAGCATGACTAGATGACATTGCGAGGCCGGCTTCACAATGTCCGCCCACTCCACGGCTTAGGATCATCGCTGATGATCCTGGCTATTACCCCCTTACCTAGTTCCATAACCAGCCTTGGTTGAAATACAATTACCAAGTGTGAAAACCCACTCATTGCGAGGCCGGCCTTACAATGCCAGAATGACTAGATGACATTGCGAGGCCGGCTTTACAATGCAAGCATGGCTTGATGACATTGCGAGGCCGGCTTCACAATGCCGGCCTGACTAGATGACATTGCGAGGCCGGCTTCACAATGTCAGCCCACACATGGTTTAGGATCATCACTTGATGATCCTGGCTATTACCCCCTTACCTAGTTCCATAACAAGCCTTGGTTGAAATACAATTACCAAGTGTGAAAAACCCACTCATTGCGAGGCCGGCCTTACAATGCCAGAATGACTAGATGACATTGCGAGGCCGGCTTTACAATGCAAGCATGGCTTGATGACATTGCGAGGCCGGCTTCACAATGCCAGCATGACTAGATGACATTGCGAGGCCGGCTTCACAATGTCCGCCCACTCCACGGCTTAGGATCATCGCT
>NW_027596032.1:0-5840 GCF_031162955.1 Sander vitreus
CTTATTAGCTTTGGAGCTAGACGCCCAGCTAATGTGAACCAAGTTAGCCGCAGCCAAGGTTATTATAGTTTTTCATTTTTCATTAGTTTTTATTTTTATTTTGTTTGGACCTTTTGTTTTCAAATTCAGTTTAGTTTTCTTTAGTTTTTAAAGCGGGTTTGCTAGTTTAGTTTAGTTTTTATTTTTTGAAAATGCTTAGTTTTAGTTTAGTTTGTATTAGTTTTAGTGTTAGTTTTAGTCTTTTTTTGTAATATGGGTTATTTGTCGGGGGATTCAAAAAGGTCAGAAAAAGTATTGTGTAATAATAACTCAACAAAAACATCATACAATTTTAGAATTATGTATTCACGATGTATTCAACAATAACACCAGTACATACAACTTAGCCTACATATATACATAATATATACATAAATATGTAAACAGTCTACACAAGACGCCGCAGTAAGTGCAAAATGTGTAAGTGACTAAATAAGACATACATGAACAGGTGTTTTGAACTTTGGTCGAGTAAAGTGGCAAACTTTTTGAAGTAAATCGACTCACACAGTTGTGTAGACATCCCAGTATCAATCCACATATTAACCCACGCTTGCTCCCGCTTTTGGTGTTCCTGTGTATTTACTAACCAGCAGCTATCGGGTCGCCGGTGAAAGCCTTCCTGTAGTGTTCTCTGTCCTGCTGTTGTCTACGTCATGCTGCCTGGTCCTGTATCCATACATCCATGCCCTGTAACAGATAAAAAATGAGTTAAAAAGACAGAATTAAATGTTATTTTGTGTAAAAATATGCTAGGTAATTAAAGTTACATATGGCTCTTGTAGCTATACTTTAAAAATCTGTTAATTGTAAGGTTAACGGCTCTTTTATAGCCTACTTGGAGGAAAAAATGTCTCTAAATGTTTTCCTCAAAGGACATAGCTTTATTTTTGGAGTAGATTTCTCAAAATATTTATACAGAATTTACCTACGTGCCCGTGGTTTTTTGCTAGGCGTTTGTTTTTTCTATTGCAGAGTTTACAACAACTTTCTAACTAAGTGTTTAGAGAGAATATTGTGGATTTCTCCAGTTTTCAGGTTATACCTGATATTGTTCTATGTCTTTGTCCTTAATGTCTATTAATGCCAGGGGTCTTAAAAATAGTGTGAAACGCAAGGCTCTGTTTCTGTTTGCAAAGAAAAATAAGACAGAGTTTTGCTTTTTTCAAGAACAGCCAATGATTGCAATTTTTGGAGGTCACAGTGGGGAGACAACATCTGGTTAGCACATGGATCAGAACACTCTGCTGGTGTAGGAATCGTTAGGTACAATTTTAATGGAAATATTCAAAATACCGACTTAGATTCTTCAGGGCATTTCCTCATAATGGTAATTACCAAAAATAATCAAACAATAGTCATTATAAACATATATGGATATAACTCCTCTGTGGAGAATAACATGCTTCTTGATACCATAGAGGATAAAATATCACACTGGTTGAACAAATACCCTTACGCCTCTTTAGTTGTGGGAGGAGATTTTAATATAGCGATGACTAATATGTTAGACAGATGGCCACCAAGGAGGTCAGGCTCTTCTAACTCGGTGTTAAATTGTCTCATGGATAAATTTGACCTGGTTGATGTTTGGAGGGAACAGTTTCCAAATGACAGACAGTATACCTGGTCCAATAAGGACTGTTCAAGACAATCCAGAATTGACTACTGGTTAGTTTCCAGATGTATAACGAAGAACAACATTTCAGTCAATATCAGTAACACTCCATTGACCGATCACAAAGCGATTTACCTCTCAATAACTCTGTTTTCGGATCAGTCCTCTGGCCCAAAAGCCTCATTTTGGAAACTTAATAGTTCCCTCCTTGAACATGATCAGGTCAAACGAAGAGTCAAAGAATTGATTGAAAACTTTTGGAATAAAGCAAATTCTCAGACAGCTTATGGGACAAATTGGGAGCTTCTAAAATATGAGTTGGGGAAGTTTCTCAGGAGGTTTGGTGGTGATCTGGCCAAGAACAGACGAGCAGTTGAAGACGAGGTTATTAAGAAGCTAGCGTTTCTTTCTCAACAAGAGTCTCTATCTAATGAGGAAAAATGTGAATATACGAAATTACAAAATAAATAGGATGACATTTATAAATCAAAAGCTAAGGGAGCCTATATAAGGTCAAGAAAACGATGGATGGAAGAGGGTGAGCAAAACTCAGCCTACTTCTTTAGACTTGAAAAGAGTAAAAATGTCCTGGCTACTGTAGATCAAATTAAAGTGGAGGGAAAAATTATTAAAGATCCAAGAGAGTTAGCCATCCACTGCTATAATTAACTAAACAATCTATACACATCTAATTACTGTGAGCTAACAACTAAATCATTTATTTTAACTCTATCAACCATTGTAGAATTATATCCCCAGAAGACAGAGACTATTGTGATGATAGCATAGTCCAAGAGGAGGTTTTGAAGGCGATTAAAAATCTAAAAAACAACAAGAGCCCAGGGTGTGATGGTATAACTGCTGAATTATACAAAATGTTTGATGAATTACTAACTCCCTTTCTGGTCAAAGTTTTCTCAGAGAGCATAGAGAAAGAAGCTCTTCCAACAACTATGACGCAGGGTGTCATCACATTGATCCCGAAACCAGACAAGGACAGAAACTGTCTAGAGAATTGGCGTCCTATCACTCTCTTAAATAACGATTACAAAATGTTTGCACTAGTTTTCGCTAATAGACTTAAAGACGTGTTAGACTCTGTTATAGATGAATCACAATCTGGGTTCATGAGGAAACGACATATTGCAAATAACATTAGATTAGTGCTGGATTTATCTGATACTGCTGTGGGGAGTTTATGCTTTTCTGCGGTGCGTCTGACTAAAAATAAAACAATTAGGATTTTATACCAAAAGATATTGTTACTATTCCGTATATAATCCCATATTGGAACAGTTTAATAGAGAATGTCCCTTGGAAAAACGTTTGGTCTTTGCCTTTCAAATATATGCTTACTAATAAAGTGAGAGAAGTTACGTTTAAATTAATTCACAGCTTCTACCCAGCAAAGTGTGTGCTTAAGCGGTATAAACCAGATATTGAATCTGAATGCTCTTTCTGTAAAATGTCAGATGAAGATATTTCCCATTTATTTTGGAAATGTTCCTACACAGAAAATCGCTTTTTGTTTTAAGGATGTTTTCTTTGGTGTGGTTGAGCTTAAGACGGATAAGGAAGGAAAATATTTCATAATGAATCTTTTATTTCTACTCGCTAAATATCACATCCATAAATGTAAGTTCAGGGGCTCTAAACCTTTCTTTCCTGTTTTTGAAAATGAAGTCAATGAATACTTGGACTCTATAAGATATTCAAAGAACTGTAAGACGTGCAGATATACTCAACACTTGTGACATCATGTGACTGAATGATATTGGAACGCTAACTGTTAAGTGATGCTATGAATTGGACTGCTTGTTGATTAGCCTTGATGGACTTTGCAGACTCCCTGGGATATTAATTGCTTATGTATTTATTTTGTAGTTGTGTGTATGTGTAACTGCAAATGCTCTCAATAAATTAATATAAAAAAAATAAAAAATAAAATAAAAAACATCCCTGTACCGGGGTTAGCTTCTGTTTCTGGGAAAGGGGGCTTTGCGTTCTCCTTTACCTCGTTAATGTAAGCTAGGTTAGCCTCCTAGCTTGTGTGCGCTTCTCAAATGTACTTTCAAATTCGTGGGATTTTTCCCTGTAATAAATTGTTCACACATTTTACCACCTTCCACTGCAAGGCACTTGCTTTTTTCTGACACAGTCATAATCAAAGAGGACTGTCGCTTTCTTCCGACTTTCGGTACCGCCATGATGCCAGGCGAGGGGCATGGACATGTTGTGTTCAATTTGACGTGGAGTGTCGGGATTTCTGGGTTCCCAGTCGGAAACAATACATGTCTGCGGGAAATGTCACGGTCGGAAAGATATAACGTTATTTGCTCTATGAAAGACATCGACAAAAATAATTTTATTTTATTTTAGTTAGTTTTGCAAACAGACATTACAGTTTTAGTTTAGTTATCGTTTTTTTGTAATGCCTCGTTTTTATTTTTATTTCAGTTAACAACAATGTTTTTTTCCCACCTAGTTTTCGTTATTTCGTTCATTTTAGTTAACGATTATAACCTTGGCCACAGCAGAGAATGTCTAATAAGGGGAGAAGTTCCACTCTCTGGAAACTTCCGGCTTCTGAACTGGTTGCAGTTCCACTCTGGTTCCATATGCTCACAATGGAGCTATACCCCTCAAAATCCACTTTTCTCAGGATATCATTTTTTGTCTAATAATTTGAATGTTGCATTCGAAAGGGGAGGCTAAGAAACTACACACTGCTGGGTGTTAGATTGTTTTAAAGTCATTTTTTTGTTCTAAAAAGCCTATTAAAATGTCAATGACGTCATACACATCGTACGGCCAGAGATTCTGCTTTATGGCAAGCTCTGAGTCACTTCCTTTTCTCTCTCAAGGCATTGACAACACAGCTGACAGGTTAGCCTCTCCCTGTTAATACACGTGCTAGAAAGAGGTTTGCTAATGTTTTAAAGACCACGCCGAAATATTCACTCTGACATTCTGGTTCTGCTTCGGATGCCGTCAAGCGGGATCTCCGATCGTAATCAGTCCTTCACTGACTACTAATCAGCATTCATTAGCAGAATGCTAGCGTGTTATGGGCAACAACGACTCAACCTGTAAGAAATCGAAAGTACATAAGTACTTTCGTCCTATAATCCATGTTGAACTTGCAAAACGACAATCAGGCGAAAGACACAAACTTAGCCGTCGATAGCTCGATAGAGTCGCATTCATTTTGCACTGGACCGCGATCACCCCCAGTGGAACTCTGGTGGAACTGCAACCAAAGGGGGCTTAATAGAGAGTGAACAGGCGGGCTCTGGCCACAGTTAGTAGCGTTAAACCAGCATGCACCGAAGTCAAAACGTAACTTAGACACACATAGACAAGTGCTTAAAGGTGCACTATGAGTTCCTGCATGGTTTCAGCGCAATTTCATTTTGTCTCAAATTGTAGGCATCTCTCCTTGATCCGCTAGCTGCCTGCTCCCTGAATACACTATGAAAAAGCCTGGTCTCGGGAGACAACACAGGGGTCGTATATGTCAAACAAATACTAGGGGCACAGGCTGTGCACCAAAATACAACAGTCCAGCTATCCAGCAGCTACTCTCAGATACAACTCGCGCTTATCAATCAACTCTGCTCAATGTCGGATCAAGGAGAGATGCCTACGATTTGAGACAAAAATGAAATCGCACTGAAACCATGCAGGAACTCATAGTGCACCTTTAAATGTAGCATGATAATACTGTTGAACAAAAGGTATTTGTGTGAGGTTGGTTACAACAACAAGGTTACAACCCTGTCAAAATTCCCCAACCAATAGAATGACAGGTGTAGTGTTGACCAATGAAATGATCCCTGCCCCGTTGAGGGTGCGTTCGCTATACTTTAGAACGTCTGTTGCAGACATAGACTGTAGACGGCTACTCTGTAACCGGGTTTATTTACCCCTGCCGTCCAATGCTTTATTATTAGAATGTCAACAATGTACAGAACGGTCAACCCACTTTCACTGCAGCAGCTCACCAGCAAACGGGAGAATGGTTTTAGTAGGACATATCAGGGTGAGTAACAAGAGCAAATTAAGCATAGCATATGATGCTATATAGCCTAGCTTGATTTCTGTAAACGAATAGTTTACAGAGTTTAGCTAGATTAAACAACGGATACATGACAATATGTGTATTTTTAATGACCCCACTTTT
>NW_027596033.1:0-5810 GCF_031162955.1 Sander vitreus
TTTTTTCGACATGCTATACTATGACTTTTTTCAACATACTATACTATGATTTTTTGACATGCTATACTATGACTTTTTTGACAAGCTATACTATGACTTTTTTATGACTTTTTTCGGAAATACTATTCGACGACTTTTTTCAGATTTCTTTCGACATGCTATACTATGACTTTCTTCGACATGCTATACTATGACTTTTTGTGACTTTTTTTCGACATACTATACTATGACTTTTTTCCGACATACTATACTATGACTTTTTTTCGACATACTATACTATGACTTTTTTCGACATACTATACTATGACTTTCTTCGACATATTATACTATGACTTTTTTCGACATACTATACTATGACTTTTTCGACATACTATACTATGACTTTTTTCGACATACTATGCTATGACTTTTTTTCGACATACTGTAGTATGACTATCGACATTCTTTTCAACATGACTTTTGTCGACTGACTTTTTTTCGACATACTGTACTATGACTTTTTTTCGACATACTATACTATGACTTTCTTCGACATATTATACTATGACTTTTTTTGACATGCTATACTATGACTTTTTTCGACGTACTATACTATGACTTTTTTCAACATACTATACTATGATTTTTTATGACTTTCTTTCGACATACTATATCCTGGCTTTCTATGACTTTTCTTTCGACATGCTATACTTTGATTTTTTGACATGCTATACTATGACTTTTTCGACATACTATACTATGACTTTTTTCAGATTTTTTCAGATTTTTTTTGACATCTATACTATGACTTTTTTCGACTTGCTATACAGATTTTTTTCGACATACTACACTGACTTTTTCTGACATTTTTCAACATACTATACTATGACTTTTTTTCGACATCTATACTATGACTTTCTTCGACATACTACACTGACTTTTTCTGACTTTTTGTGATTTTTTCAACATACTATACTATGACTTTTTTGACATACTATTCTATGACTTTTTTCAACATACTATACTATGTCTTTCGACATACTAGATCCTGGCTTTATTTGAAATGCTATACTATGACTTTTTCGACATACTATACTATGACTTTTTTCGACATACTATACTATGACTTTATTTCGACTTCTATACTATGACTTTTTTTGACATGCTATACTATGACTTTTTGTGATTTTTTCAACATATTATACTATGACTTTTTTTCGACATACTATACTATGACTTTTTTCGACATACTATACTATGACTTTTTATGACTTTTTTAATATACTATATCCTGGCTTTATTCGAAATACTATACTATGATCTTTTGACATGCTATACTATGACTTTTGTCGACGTACTATACTATGACTTTTTAGACAAGCTATACTATGATTTTTTTATGACTTTTTTCGACATACTATACTATGACTTTTTTTGACATACTATACTATGACTTTTTTCGACATACTATACTATGACTTTTTTCAGATTTTTTTCGACATACTATACTATGACATTTTATGACTTTTATCGACATACTATACTGTGACTTTTTTTGACTTTTTTTTCGACATACTATACTATGACTTTTTTCGACATGCTATACTATGACTCAATTCAATCTGTCACTTTATTCATCCCAAGATACAATTACATGACACAAAGAGCAACATATTCCACGACATACAGTACATCATCAATAAAATAAATAAATTAATAAATAGACATTAATATATAAAAGACAAAAAAGGGGGAAATGATGGTATGAGTGCATCAGTCATCAGTCTATGGAGTGTTGTAGTGCAGTCCAAAGATTTCGGAGGTGCGCTATGAGTTTTGGAGCATTTTTCCAACATACTATACTATGACTTTTTTTGACATACTATACTATGACTTTTTTATGACTTTTTTTTCACATACTATACTATGACTATGACTTTTTTCGACATACTATACTATGACTTTTTTGACAAGCTATACTATGACTTTTTATGACTTTTCTTTGACATCTATACTTTGATTTTTTGACATGCTATACTATGACTTTTTTCGACATACTATACTATGACTTTTTTGACAAGCTATACTATGACTTTTTTTGATCGACATACTATGACTATGACTTTTTTCGACATACTATACTCGACTGACATCTATGACTTTTTTTCGACATACTATACTATGACTTTTTTCGACATACTATACTATGACTTTTTTTATGACTTTTTTTCGACATACTATACTATGACTTTTTTCGACATACTATACTATGACTTTTTTTCGACATACTATACTATGACTTTTTTTTCGACATGCTATACTATGATCTTTTTTCGACATACTACACTGACTTTTTTTATGACTTTTTTTCGACATACTATACTATGACTTTTTTTTCGACATACTATACTATGACTATGACTTTTTTTCGACATACTATACTATGACTTTTTTATGACTTTCTTTCGACATACTATATCTATGACTTTTTTCGACATACTATACTATGACTTTTTGTGACTTTTTTCGACATACTATACTATGACTTTTTTTCGACATACTATACTATGACTTTTTTTCGACATACTATACTATGACTTTTTTTCGACATACTATACTATGACTTTTTTTCGACATGCTATACTATGACTATGACTTTTTTCGACATACTATACTATGACTTTTTTCGACATACTATACTATGACTTTTTATGACTTTTTTTCGACATACTATACTATGACTTTTTTCGACATACTATACTATGACTTTTTTTCGACATACTATACTATGACTTTTTTTACTTGACATACTATACTATGACTTTTTTCATGACTTTTTTCGACATACTATACTATGACTTTTTTTATGACTTTTTTTGACATACTATACTATGACTATGACTTTTTTTCGACATACTATACTATGACTTTTTTCGACATACTATACTATGACTTTTTTATGACTTTTTTTCGACATACTATACTATGACTTTTTTTCGACATACTATACTATGACTTTTTTATGACTTTTTTCGACATACTATACTATGACTTTTTTTCGACATACTATACTATGACTTTTTTCGACATACTATACTATGACTTTTTTTATGACTTTTTTTCGACATACTATACTATGACTTTTTTCGACTTTTTTTCGACATACTATACTATGACTATTTTTTCGACATACTATACTATGACTTTTTTTCGACATACTATACTATGACTTTTTTATGACTTTTTTTCGACATACTATACTATGACTTTTTTCGATTTTTCGACATACTATACTATGACTATGACTTTTTTTCGACATACTATACTATGACTATGACTTTTTTCGACATACTATACTATGACTTTTTTCGACATACTATACTATGACTTTTTTCGACATACTATACTATGACTTTTTTTCGACATACTATACTATGACTTTTTTTCGACATACTATACTATGACTTTTTTTCGACATACTATACTATGACTTTTTTATGACTTTTTTTCGACATACTATACTATGACTTTTTTATGACTTTTTTTTCGACATACTATACTATGACTATGACTCGACATACTATACTATGACTCGACATACTATACTATGACTTTTTTCGACATACTATACTTTTTCGACATACTATACTATGACTTTTTTTCGACATACTATACTATGACTTTTTTATGACTTTTTTCGACATACTATACTATACTATACGACTTTTTTTCGACATACTATACTATGACTTTTTTATGACTTTTTTTCGACATACTATACTATGACTTTTTTTCAGACATACTATACTATGACTTTTTTTGACTGACATACTATACTATGACTTTTTTTCGACATACTATACTATGACTTTTTTCGACATACTATACTATGACTTTTTGATTTTTTTCGACATACTATACTATGACTTTTTTATGACTTTTTTTCGACATACTATGACTATGACTTTTTTTCGACATACTATACTATGACTTTTTTCGACATACTATACTATGACTTTTTTATGACTTTTTTTCGACATACTATACTATGACTTTTTTTGACATACTATACTATGACTTTTTTTCGACATACTATACTATGACTTTTTTTCATCGACATACTATACTATGACTTTTTTATACTTTTTTTCGACATACTATACTATGACTTTTTTTCGACATACTAGACTATGACTTTTTTTCGACATACTATACTATGACTATGATTTTTTTTCGACATACTATACTATGACTTTTTTTCGACATACTATACTATGACTTTTTTTTCGACATACTATACTATGACTTTTTTTATGACTTTTTTCGACATACTATACTATGACTTTTTTTCGACATACTATACTATGACTTTTTTTATGACTTTTTTTGACATACTATACTATGACTTTTTCACTTTTTTCGACATACTATACTATGACTATGACTTTTTTCAACATACTATACTATGACTTTTTTCGACATACTATACTATGACTTTTTTATAACTTTTTTCGACATACTATACTATGACTATGACTTTTTTCGACATACTATACTATGACTAAATCAAAAAATTACACAGGCTCTGCCGACATACTATACTATGTACTTTTTTTGTCGACATATCTATGACATACTCGACATATACTATGACTGACATACTATACTATGACTTTTTTCGACATACTATACTATGACTTTTGACTTTTTTCGACATACTATACTATGACTTTTTTTCGCACTCTCGACATACTATACTATGACTTTTTTCGACATACTATACTATGACTTTTTTTCGACATACTATACTATGACTTTTTTTCGACACTATACTATGACTATGACTTTTTTCGACATACTATACTATGACTTTTTTCGACATACTATACTATGACTTTTTTTCGACATACTATACTATGACTTTTTTTCGACATACTATACTATGACTTTTTTTCGACACACTATACTATGATCTACATGGTATACTATTATCGACATACTATACTATGACTGACATACTATACTAGCTATGACTTTTTTCGACATACTATACTATGACTGACTTTTTTTGGACATACTATACTATGACTTTTTTCGACATACAATACTATGACTATGACTCTTTTTCGACATACTATACTATGACTTTTTTCGACATACGATACTATGGCAAATTTCGACATACTATACTATGACTTTTTTCATGACTTTTTTCGACATACTATACTATGACTTTTTTCAACATACTATACTATGACTTTTTTCGACTATACTATACTATGACTTTTTTCGACATGCCATACTATGACTATGACTTTTTTCGACATATACTATACTATGACTTTTTTTCAACATACTATACTCATGACTTTTTTCGACATACTATACTATGACTATGACTTTTTTTCGACATACTATACTATGACTTTTTTCGACATACTATACTATGACTTTTTTTCGACATGCTATACTATGACTTTTTTGCGACTATACTATACTATGACTACTTTTCTATGACTTTTTTCGACATGCTATACTATGACTCATGCATACTATACTTTATTTCGACATACTATACTATGACTTTTTTATGACTTTTTTTCGACATACTATACTATGACTTTTTTTCGACATGCTATCAATTCACCCAATTTAATTCAGTTCAATTCAATTCAATTCAGTTCACTTTATTCATCCCAAGATGCAATTAAATGACACAAAGAGCAACATATTCCACCACATACAGTACATCATCAATAAAATAAATAAATTAATAAATAAACATTAATATATATAAAAGAGGGGGAAAGGGGATGGGATGAGTGCATCAG
>NW_027596034.1:0-6955 GCF_031162955.1 Sander vitreus
GAAAACGAAGTGTTGTGGTTGGGGTTTTTGTTTCCAGTTTTCTAGTTCCTTTTTGTGTATTTTCCAAGGTGGCCCTGCCTTTTTCTGTCTCTCTTGTGTTTTCCCTCTTCCCCTCCTGCCTACTGCTACCAGCTGACTACGCACACCTGTTCATCATTCCACCATCACCGCTCTCCCGCCACGCACACCTGCCAGCCATCGACAATCAAGCTCAGTATTTCAACCCCGGCTCCACACACTGTCTTCGCTGGATCGTTTTCTACGCCACATTGGTGACACGCGCCATAAGCGCGCTCTTGTAACATTTGTAGACTTACCTGTCGTTGTCGTGTGCCTTTTCATACCTCACTCTCATTCCCAGTTAACTGGCTTCACCATTAGGTTACATCCTCACGGCTCTCCGCTTCATCCTGCTCCTGCTTCCAGCCTTCCCTTCTTTATCCTGCCTCCGCTCCCGCTTCCTGCCTTCCCCTCTTGGACTCTCTCTGTTCCCCAGACTTCAGTGTCTCCTCCTCAGTTCCCTCGGCCCCGGTTTCCCCGCGCTGCCTCGTCATCCTACCTCAGCCCTCTTATCCCTCGCCATCCTACTCCAGCTCTCAGATCCCTCACCATCGTATCCCAGCCCTCGCCATCCTAACTCCAGCCCTCTAGTCCCTCACCATCCTATTCCAGCCTTTGTCATACTTCCCCAGCCCTTGTGTCCTCGCTCCTGTTTTTGGCATCCTCCTTCCCACACCTCCTTCCTTTCCTTTGTTTAAATAAACCTGATTTTGTTGAACATTACATTTGGGTCCGTTCTGTATCCCAGCGTAAAAGCAAGATCAAATTAAAAATGTATTTTTACTACGTTACTAGGAAAAATCATGCCATAATTGAATTAAGAAAGGAAACTGAAAAAGCAAAGTTGAAATGTAAAATGATCATTTGAAAATGTAAAGTGCAATGTAAAATGCAAAGCTTAAATATGAATGCTTAAACTGAAATCTTTGATTGCAATTCGCAATGGAAATAAGAAAAGAGAAACATCAAATATGAAACTCAAAATGTGAAATAGAAATACTTAAATTAAAATCTGAAATAGAAGTGTATGTAAATGAGGAGCCGTGGCCCAAAGGCTGGTGGGAGGGTCTGAAACGAAAGGGGTGCAGAGGCAGGGGGAGCTGACTGCTGGGCAGCACACTGTCTCTGCAACTACGGCGACAACACAGCAAGTTTATAAAACTGTGCGCAGGATCCTTACCGTATGCCCAAAAGCCCAAAATGACATACGCCAAAAAAAGTCAGATTTATAAAACCGTGTGTACGCACACCTGGAGGCAACGCTCCCTTTATAAATCACAGATTACCTTCAAGTGTGCGTACGCGAATCAGCCTCTTATTCCGCTTTCTACACGCCCATTTTTAACCATAAATAGTCAATGCAAAGCACCTGATGAATGCTGATCAGTATATGAATGACACTGGCAGTTGTTACACGATGACTGGCGGAGAAAAAGCTAAAAACTTCTCAGACGTTCAGGAATTGCTGCAAATTGAATTATAATTTCGGCCTGTTCTTGCACAGTGTAGGGAAACCTGATCTATAACTACATGTATTAATAATACGTCCAAAACGGCACTCGGGGACAGCTTCGATATACCAGACGTATAGATTTAACAGAACTATATATTATATCCAAACAAGCCTTAGTGATAAAGTTGAAGATTATATGTAACATTTATTTAAAAAAAAAAAAAAAAAACACTTAGCTGTCTGACATTTCCCTCTGTAAACAGCCAGTTGCCCCCAGAGTGGCGAGTACCTGTATTTGGACCGGGATGGCACGGTTCCGGCGCTTTGCCCTCTCTACTGGACCCAATTCAGTACATAGATCCAAGAGCTCAGCTTTAGGGAATCTAAATCGGCATATTAGCCAGTCATCGTCATGGTCCCTGAAGTCTCTTTCTCTCCTAAGCCTTCCATTAGCGTAGTCCTCCTGCAGGGCCAGCAGTGCCATCATGCAGCATTACGCACGGAAGGGGTCACCGCAGCATTTATATGCTTACAACAATTTCTTCATGCAGGTTTTGTCACAAACAGTATTAAAGTTCGGACTGATAACGAGGACATTAAGGGTAACGATGGTTAAGAACAAATTTTTATTTAAGATTTGAGTTGGAGGTGTTTGGAACAATTATCACTCAGTACAACCGTAAATAACACTGCTGGATTTAATCTTCATGGTAACGTAGATGATATGGAGTGAAAAACAGTGCGTGAGCCATCAATACTTGAAAATATTACGAGTAATCGTTGTTCCCATTTACTTTCTGCAGTCTGACTACAGTTCACCACCTCACCATCTGCGTCGCCAATTCCTATTTTGTCTCCAAAATGTGTGTACGCATGGGTCAGAGTTTGCGTGGAGGACCGCACAGTCTCCCGTCAGCCTGTTTTTAGTAATGTAATTATGTTTTTGGACTTTCTTTTGAGGACCTTGTAAAATGTTCTTACCTTAGGGCTTCATAGTAAATGTTCTGCAGCCATAGATTGTACATGCAATGCCTTTGAAAGCATGTATGTGCTATTATATGTTGAATAAATGTTTAAGACTTGTATGGATTCTCTTCACTTGTATGACACAAGTGGAGTGTTGTATGTTATACACACTGAACTGTGGATAGAGAAGAAAGATTCACACAGTATATAGCACACTGGTAAATCATTCTTTTGGCCAGATGGCCTACATTAGGACATTTCTGATGTGAGTTTGTTGTCTGAGCTGCTAAGAAGCTGATAGCAATGTTAGAATCAGGTTAAAACAGGACATGCAGGTTTAACTCTGGGCTGGGGGTGAATGATGACTAGGTTGCAAATAAAATCAAAAACCAAATGAAATGAACAACAATAAATACATCTGTATCAGTAATCTTGATTTAAAACAGTTACCAAAAACACAATACAGTCAGTCACTTAAATACTGCCACCTGCTGGTAGAAAGGGGGAAAAGTTTGGTCCATTACAGTGGAAACCACATTAAATATTAATTTAATTAAATCTAGTGCTAACAGTAACAACTCTGCACACACAAGTTCTTAGGTTAACTATTACCAACTGTATTGAACCAAATAACGCGCTCATTAAAACGTGACTGGTGATGTGTACGTGGATAGGCACGATATTAAATCACTGTAATAAACTACTGTTGCTAACATATTTCTTTCGGTCCAGGTTTATATAAGCCTATTTATTGATTGATTTTTTTTTCTTCTAACGTTACTCTGGTATAACGTTAGTTAGGACTGTCATTTTTAAAGGTAATGGCTTCAACTTGGTGAATGCGTTCTTACATGTCTGACCCATAGACTGTTATTAATGGACAAAGCATCCGGTTCGGTGAAGTACTGCAAATGCGGAAGTGCCTTAAACCTGCATTCTATCTGAATTCCAGCAGGGGGCGACACGTGCGGTTGCAAAAGGAGGTCGTTTCTGTAGAAGTCTACGAAAAAGTGACCCACTTCTCACTTGATTTATTACCTCAGTAAACATTTTCATAATGAGTTTATGGTCTCAATCGCTAGTTTTAAGTCTTCTGCAACACAGAATGATGTTCATTTTTAAAACCTAGCGAAGCTAAATCTTACCTCGAATTATGTAGGTTAGCTTTCAGCAGCAGTTGCATCCAGATTGCCCGTGAAAGTGTGTAACGTAGAGTGTACGCAGCATTGCCAACTCTCAGCTAACGTCACAGTCACATACCGCCCAACAGTCTATTGCTCCTCCCTCACTCCTCCCTCTCGTCTAAAATGGTCACATCCGCAACCAAGATGGCTGTGCCCGTAACAGCAAACTCTACGACTCATAGCAGATCTCCACAAACCTAAATTTTCTGGGGAATGCCATGCAACCTGAATACATGTTGAACTAACAACTCAGCAGTCGCTAGGGCGGAAAGTAACTGCTACGGGCGCAGACGGAGCAGGCGATCACAAAGGCTCGGGTGTCCGCAGACATAGTAGGTCACCAGAAACACCGGCGCATGAAGGAGAGGGTGCGGTGGAAACCAGGATGAGAGGTGAGTTTGGAAGAATGACCCCATTGGAGGACTTGGGACCTGATGGGATCGGGCACAAACAACAAGTTAGGTGGTGTAGTAACTGGGGCAGGATGAGTCCACTGGGCCTCCCTCACCACCGCCTCGATGTCCCAGGATGCTGCAGCCACCACACAGGCGGGAGGCAAGATGGTCTCTGGCTCGATTTTGGGCTTCTCTGATCCAAACTGGCGGGAGAGAGCATCTGGTTTAGTGTTGCTGGTGCCGGGTTGATATGTCAGAGTGAAATTAAACCATCCAAGAAACAGGGCCCACTTCTGAAATACAGGGCTGGTGGAGTAGCAGATAGCGCAGGTGACGTTGACTCCAAACGACTGCGCACAGAGAGACAAAAAAGCGTTAACACAGGGATATCTACAACAACAAAAGTTTCACTAGAATTACTAGGAGTTTTGGCCAAGAGTATGTTACCACATGAGTGACTGAAAACAAACTGGCGCTGGCTGCCTGGATCTCAGGAGTAATTGTGCCGGGGCTTGATTAGGACATTGCTTGCAGCTGCGCTGGAGAGCCAAGTGCCCTGGAGAAAACCATGCCTGCCCACACACTCCCACACACACACAGAACACCAAAAAAGGAAACACTAATACATGAGTCACGGATAGGCCGTGACAGTGCCACTTCTTATTGATTACGTCTCGCCATGTCGTAAATTGTAGAGGCGAAGCCTCAAAACCGAGAAGATATTGGGCCGTGATATTTAAATTATGATTGTTTCCAGCCGCTGCATTTATCAATGTACAACCATTCTTACGCTCTGATTTGTGTGATACGAACGTTTCGTGTAAGATGATTTCTGTGCTCATATCTGCGCTGGTTTCTACGCTGATAAACGAGGGCCTATGAGTGTAAAGGGAAGTGTGATGATCAGATACCAACCAATGTTAACTACTGTTACAGAGTAATGTGTAATGTACCACAAACCTTCAAAGAAGCAATGACTTCACCAAAATCAGAGATTTGGTCTACTGCTATGAAGGAGAAGATGGATTCCCTTAGGGAAAATGATACATTCACATTGACCACACTGCCAGAGGGTAGAAATGCAGTGGGGGGTAGGTGAGAGAGAGAGAGAGAGAGAGAGAGAGAGAGAGAGAGAGAGAGAGAGAGAGAGAGAGCGAGCGAGAGCAACTGCATAGACTGTAAATATTAAGTCTATGTTTGAGATATGTTTTCTCTTGTTTGGTGGGTGTGTCATGCTTATTGTGTGTCACTCCACTCCTGTATAGACCATTTACCTGGAAAAAATGTACCATTGTTACCGTACTTCCTTGACATAAGAAAGGTTAGGTACTTTTAAGGAAATGAAAATACTTTTCTGTTAGATATTGAGGTCCTTTTTAGAATATGACTGTATTTTGGAATATGGGAAGTGTTATCATAGTTACTTATTGATATCTTCTTTTTATAAGCCTGTTGTTGAATGATCTGGGAATGTTTGACAAATTTGTATGAACTTATTAATATGTTTATTCTTTTGGCAAAACCCACATACTGCTTTCAGTCAGCCTGTGTCCAAACAATAGAGAGGACAGTAATTACGTTGAGACACTCCCATCTTTCCCGTAAATGAGCAAACAATGATTACCATTAACCAAATTGTTCCTTCCTTGTGCAGTCCACACACACACACACAAACACACACACACACACACACACACACACACACACACACGTGACATTATGTGGTTGGGTCTAAGGATGCAGTTACTGTAGATCACCATTTATGTGTTTGTTTATTTACATTTAATATTGGATACCTTCCAAGTAAATGTATATATATATATGTCAGGCAGTGGCAAAAAATATATATAAAAAATATGCTGCTTTAAAGGTCCAATGTGTAGGAATTTCTCCCATCTAGCGTTGAGATCATATATCGCAATTAACTCTCTCGCACCACGCAGTTCAAAGTACGTACTACAGCTACGGTAGCCTTCATGCTTCAAAAAGCCGGTCTTTTGCTCTTTTCAATCTCCTTTTTCTTTTTCTGGGCGAAGAAGAAGACTCCTGTTCCTGAAATTTGGATTTTGAATACGTGTGGTGCTCCATGTTTCCTTCTTCAAACTTGCCGGGGCCGGGAAGCTACGATACCCATTAGCAGCATTAGCAGCACCTGTCAGTTTATCATGTGACAGTGAAAACACGAAAGGCGGAGCAGTATGTCCTGTATGTCCCTTACCGGCTAACGTATTTCAAGATGACGCATGAATATGGAGCGTATATCCCAGTTCATGTGAACGCAAATGTAAAATTTCAAACCAAAAGGAATACTTGGAATTGATGGTGGTGGTAAATATTCATGAAAAAGGAAAAAGTTTGTGAACGGGCAACACAGATTTTGATAATGATAACAACTAAACATGTTACACACTGGGCCTTTAAATGTCCCTTAAGGCACAAATAAAGAGCTCATAGGTACACCAAAACAGAGATCAGCCACATCAGGAGGATTCAACATGAAAGTGGAAATGTAAACCGTAAAACAATGGGAGACAAATGCTGAATTAAATACAATAATTCACAAAGCTGTATTAGAATTTACAATAGAAATGCAATTAGTTAAAAATCAAATTTGCTTTTAAATTATCAAATAAATCATGGGAGGCTTTTGTGTTTTTTGGCTTCAGTTTAGGAACTTGTTTTTTGTCTCCGTGACTGACTGGAAAAGTGCGTGGTTCAGAGATGCTCAAAGATCAAGAGACTTTTCACGCTGAACTTTCTGATATTTGCAAAAACCAGCTGACCATTATCTGATTTTACACATGATTTGTTATGGATAACATGATAGATGCCCCAAAATCCTTCACCAACTCTTCAATAATTCAATATACATTTACAAGCTGTTGGCTTGTCTAGGA
>NW_027596035.1:0-2500 GCF_031162955.1 Sander vitreus
AGGACAGTAGACTTTGACATTGCTGAACGGAGCTGAGACGCCATTACAGGGTGTGAGATCTCTGCTGGAAAACACACGACGGGAAGATTAGAAGCAGTCAAGAGAAGGGACAGTAACTCGGTGAGTCTTGTTTTTGAGAGACATTTAGACACAAAGACAGATGGCTGAGAAAACTGCTCTTGTTGAAAGTTACCATGAAGGTTTGTTTGTATGTCTGTCTGTGTGTCTGTGTGTCTGTGTGTGTCTGTGTGTGTGTGTGTCTGTGTCCTGTGAGTGTGTCTGTCTGTGTCTGTGTCTGTGTGTGTCTGTGTGTCCTGTGAGTGTGTGTGTCTGTGTGTGTCTGTGTGTCCTCTGTGTGTCCTGTGTGTGTCTGTGTGTCCTGTGTGTGTCTGTGTGTGTCTGTGTGTGTCTGTGTGTCCTGTGAGTGTGTGTGTGTGTCTGTGTGTCCTGTGTGTGTCTGTGTGTGTCTGTGTGTGTCTGTGTGTCCTGTGTGTGTCTGTGTGTGTCTGTGTGTCCTGTGTGTGTGTCTGTGTGTGTCTGTGTGTCCTGTGTGTGTCTGTGTCTCCCTGTGTGTGTGTGTGTGTGTCTTTGTGTGTGTGTCTGTGTGTCCTGTGTGTGTGTGTGTCGTGTGTGTCCCTGTGTGTGTGTCGTGTGTGTGCTGTGTGTGCTGTGTGTGTCTGTGTGTGTGCTGTGTGTCCGTCTGTGTGTGTGTCTGTGTGCTGTGTGTGTCTGTAGTCGTGTGTGTGTCTCTGTGTGTGTCTGTGTCTCTGTGTGTGTGTGTGTGTCTGTGTGTCCTGTGTGTGTGTGTCTGTCTCTGTGTATGTGTGTGTGTGTGTGTGTGTGTATGTCTGTGTGTGTGCCTGTGTATGTCTGTGTGTGTGTGTGTGTGTGTGTGTGTGAGTGTCTGTGTGTCCTGTGAGTGTGTCTGTGTGTCCTGTGAGTCCTGTGTGTGTATCTGTGTGTGTCTGTGAGTGTGTGTGTGTCTGTGTGTCCTGTGAGTGTGTGTGTGTCTGTGTGTGTGTGTCTGTTTGTGTGTCATGTGTGTGTGTATGTGTGTGTGAGTGTGTTTGTGTGTCATGTGTGTGTGTGTGTGTCTGTTTTGTGTGTGTGTTGTGTGTGTGTGTGTGTGTGTGTGTGTGTGTGTGCGTCTGCTTGTTTTTGTGTGTGTATGTGTGTGAGTGTGTTTTTGTGTGAGTGTGTGAGTGTGTGTGTGTCTTTGTGTGCGTGTGTCTTTGTGTGTGTGAGTGTGAGTGTGCGTGTGTCTTTGTGTGTGTGTGTGTGTCTGTGTGTGTGTGTGTGTGTGTGTGTGTGTCTGTCTCTGTGTGTGTGTGTGTGTGTGTGTGTGTGTGTGTGTGTGTGTGTGTGTGTGTGTGTGTGTGTGTGTGTGTGTGTGTGTGTGTGTGTGTGTGTGTGTGTGTGTGTGTGTGTGTGTGTCTCTGTGTGTGTGTGTGTCTGTCTCTGTGTGTGTGTGTGTCTGTGTGTGTGTGTGTGTCTGTGTGTGTGTGTGTGTGTGTGTGTGTGTGTGTCTCACCCTCAGGATGAGAGTCTGGCAGAGGGACGACATATCCCAGAGTGCAACAGTCCTGTCATAGGAGCCAGACACCAGCAGGCTGGCTGTGGAAACACGACAGGAAGATTTTTATCAGCCAAAAAACATAAAACAGAACTAAGAACTGGACTCTTTAGGTTCAGTGAGAGTCAGCCTGTTGAAATGGTCAGACCTCTGAAGACTATAACTCTACAGGCCTCTCCTTGTTTAAATTAACATTTCTATTCTTTATTATGTGAATCAAAACATGAGCTTTGTTACAGGCTGCATATTCTACATTTTAGTTTGAAATGGGTTCTTAATCAAGAGGAAAACATTCAACTCTGAATGACTTCCTCCATCTGCTGGTGACTAAATGACATCACAGCATTTCCTGCTGTTAATAATCCACCTCACCACAAGTCAGTGAAAATGAAAGTAGACTTTGACATTGCTGAACGGAGCTGAGACGCCATTACAGGGTGAGAGATCTCTGCTGGAAAACACACGACGGGAAGATTAGAAGCAGTCAAGAGAAGGGACAGTAACTCGGTGAGTCTTGTTTTTGAGAGACATTTAGACACAAAGACAGATGGCTGAGAAAACTGCTCTTGTTGAAAGTTTCCTGAACTGCCATGTGTGTTCAGAGACTTTCAGAGATCCTGTGTCTCTGAGCTGCAACCACAGCTTCTGTTCAAGCTGCCTGCACTCATTCTGGGAACAAGCTAACAACAAAAACTGTCCCATTTGTAAAAGAAAGTCCTCAAAAGGATAATACCAGCAGTAAACTTTGCACTGAAGGAACTGGCTGACAACTTTTGCTGGGAGACAGAAATCTGGATCATCTGAGACAGAAAAAAGGAGAGAAGAAGGTGGAGGTGATGTGTGATAAACATCCAGAAGTCCCTTATTTGTTCTGTAAGGATGAAGATAGAGCTGTGTGTCCTGTCTGTGAGTTTTCTCTCCACCACG
>NW_027596038.1:0-5857 GCF_031162955.1 Sander vitreus
GGAAATCGACCTATAAAATTGTTAAGGTATCAGGATGTGTTGGTGTCAAGGTGATAGAAGGCTAAAAACGATAGTCCAGGATGCTCCGGAGATAGAGCAGGTTGTCCACTAATGACAGGGTTGGCTGTTCAGTTCCTAGCTCCTCCTGTTGTTGAGGGCGTGACAGGAAGTAATGAAGAAAAATGCTGCAGAGACAGACTGCAGCAAGTTAATTACAGTAAAAATATAACCTACTGAGTTTTCTTCGCAGAATCACATTGTTTCCTCCTGGCCCGGTATGTATCTGGAATGGTATGCTATAATGGTAATTTCCAAGCATATTGCCGTGGCTTAATTGTCTGAGGAAGTTCACTAAAACAGGAAGATAAAAAGAACAAATAGGAAGCAAAGAAAAAGTACAATAGTACATGGTGATGAACCAAAACAATGACAATGACAAAAAAAACTGTAGAGTTAAAACTAGCCATAACATAAATAAATTCATATTAGTATATTGTATCCTGCAAAATCCTTTGGACTGTAACTTCTATTTTCAATTCATTATAAAATGGTTCACTAAAGGTTCCATAGTATTAGAAATAAGAAGCTGCTGCGAGTGGGATTGTATGTGATCAACTTTAAATTGTGCCATTTATTCTGTCTCCTCAGCTTTTACAAGTCTGAGAATCTCATGGAAATAAGTTCTCACCTGGTGGCTCTCCCGAAAGTAGGCTGCAGATGATAAAAAGCAATCAGACCTGGGATCAGTGCTCTGAGGAGGTTTTTAACCTTGTTGATTGCAGGAAAAAAATCCTCCACTCCTCATGCATGCCAGTGGGAAGCCAAAGAGGCTGCCGCTGCACTGCAGTCAATCTCAGCAGGATATGGAGCCACTGCTGGTGAAAGTAAAATGTTTGATCGGGGTTGTAGAGGACAGAAATAGTCCTGGTGTGCATGAAAAAAGGCCAAACTAGCAAACATTATATAAACTTTTTATATAAACTTTTTAAATGTGCTTTTAGAGGAATAGTAGCCACGGCAAAGATTAAACACAAACCAAACACGTAAAATCTTCCAGACTTCCAGACTCTCAACTTCAGGTGGTAAAAAAATATAACAGGATAGCTTGTAAAAAAAGCTTGGTATCAGTTTCAGAACCTTCAAAGAGATCTCCATTCACAATGGAGCCCCCGAGAAAGCTTTCACCTCGGATGACAAATAACCAGTTACCCCATGATGCATGGAGGTGCCTTTGTCGCCAAGCCAGTTTAATTAAAATAATCAATCTGAAACACAGCGGAGGTTTGCCTTTGTTTGCACGCTATGCCCTCATATTGCATTAATAGAAATGATTAATATTTAACGGCAGCTTGGGCGGCCTTTCGAGGAACTTGTGTGGGCCACACGTGTGCCAGGGAAAGTTATAGGTGTTGAATAGCTTAACTCTATTATAAAGTTTGAGAGAAATGTTTAAACTTAGTTAATAAAACAAAAGTTCTTAAAGGTCATCACCGACTTTCTAAAATGTTGAGTTGTTAAAAGTTTCTAAACCATGGACTTCAGTTGCTGGTTTGTGGACATGAATGCAGCCTAATGCAACATTTAATAGAAAAACATGTCAACACCATCATTTGCAACCCTTAAATAGAGCGGTAAAATACACATCTTGGTCCTTGGTCAGGATCCAAAGTATGAAGAACATAATAGAATTGGAAAGTGCATTATGTTCTAAAGGTGTGTGAATACATTTACTTGACATTTGGAGTGCCGACATCTGATGAAGAGTGCAGCACTTACAGCATCACCTTGCAGATGCTGATAATTCCATACACTGGCTCTGCTTTCTTCCTCCTTGCATTTGTCAGACCCATCTCATGATGCAAAACATCCAGGCAGGAACATCTGCTCGACAAAATGGAAGACTGTGCCAGAAACACAATGTGCAGACAGTAAATGGGCACATCATTTTAACCAAATGATTTCAAGCCTGAACAATAAGCAAGGGTCTGATGAAAAACACTGAACAAGGATGGAAAACAGTAGTTTTCTATGAACACGTTTTCAATTTACAAGACAAATTCAAAGCTGGAAATGAACAACGTCATCTTGACATTTAGGTAGACAAGATGAAGCCACAGAATATCAAAATCACAGATATGCATGGGTTATGGACTACTTTTTTGTACGTTTGCTTGCTTTTCTACTTGCTATTAGAGGGGAATCAGTGAACAGGACAATTGTCATTGGAAAATGAGATATGTAAAAACTACAGAAAATTTGTTATTGGAGCAAAAAAAACTTAAAGTTAATGAACCTTCCGTATTCTTCAGTTTTTTACACCTCTATTTGTTTTTGACAAAGCAGCTTATCCCTGTGATTCTAATGTAATCCCTGACAATGTGATGAATGTCATTTTCAATAATCAATTCCTATTGAAATACATTGAAATTGTACATTGTTAAAACAAAAAATGATGGTGGCCAGGCAGCTATAAACACGCTAGCAGATTAGCTTGTTAGCGATAGTAATTTCGCATTGCCAGACCTATGTCCACAGCGCTGCGGAGGAAGGTGTGGCCCTTCCACACAACATTCCTGGATATGAGAAAAAAGGTTCTCTGGTTTATTGTGATTTCTTTAAACCAATCACAATCGTCCTCGGCGGCGCTAAGCTCCAGACACAGCGAACGTGGATCTTCAAAATGGTCTTGGGAAGGAACTTGTTTTTTATTGAAGGAAGTTAACTGTTCACACAATACAGTAACGTGAGCTATATACATTAGCTGGATACATGGTTAAACCTCCTTTTCTCTTACCAGTGTATCGCCATGTCTATTTTGTCCATAGCAAATCCCCGCCAATCGCTCCCAAAACGTCCCAGTTAGAGAGTAAATGCCGAAAATATATTCTTGTAAATCTTTACAATCATTCCCCGAACAAACCAAGCAGGCCTGCTTTGTTGCACAACCCACATTTTCCTTAAAACTTGACATTTTCAGCCTGTAACGTCACTCAGAGGTCCCGGTTATTGTTGCTCAATCTGAGTTTAAAGTTAACTCAAAGAAAGCAGAAAATGAGGGAAATCTGGCGGAATTTCCGGCGGCACTGGAACTATCCCGTAAATGAACCATCATCTGTATAGACTAGCGATAGTGCCACCACAGTCATCCACGTAGCAGTCCTTTGAGAGTCAAGATAAATTTGGCCGGCAGTTGGTTTAATGAGAACCTGTATAGGTTATCGATAATGTTTTATTCAGCTCTAACTCACCTTTCCATCGCTACTTATTCACATCAGCAGGTCACTCCGATATATTGCAGGAAGCTATAGCAGGATGTACACCAACATCGACAAATACTGTCGGACACACGCAGAGAGCGGGGAGGCAGGAATGCTGTCTTGTCAGATTCATTAGGAGCCTTAAGGTCACTGAGGCTATCATCACAGCCTTTATTGGATTTGGGTAGAAGGGGCAAATTTTGTTATACCTCCTAATGAGCAGAAAATAGGACCCAGAACCCATAGAGATGGTGAAGGCCTGTCTAGCACCTTGTGTTGCTGACATTTTCGTCCCTGCTCAGGCTTCAGAGGAAGGGACAAGGGCGAGGTTGGGGACAGAGGAAGCATGCAGGGACACTCTCACCCGAGCCGCCTCGGAGGATGCGTCTTCCTCGTCGTGAGACGACCAGCAGACAGCGAGTGCAAGCTGCTAATGAGGGCAAAGCTCGCTCAACGTGACTCTCAGCTCATTGCGAAGGTTGCTGTCGTTACCAGAGCATACACTAAAAATAAGTGAGAGGAATGTGGTGTCAAGGCAAATAAAAATGATTTGTCTTCACACTGGAAAAGATGCCATCCATTTTCAAGAGACCGAAGCAAGAATTTAGTTAGCTAACTTAGTTACCGTACAGGAATATCATTTATTAAGAAATAACCTATTCTCAACTTTTACTCAATATTACACCACTAATGCAGTATATCTGTAGAATAGTAGAACACACTGTATCACACCAGCTTTGGGAGCTCACCCACTCCCCGTTTTTATTATTTAAACTGTATGTTACAACTTTGCTTGCAACCTTGGAGTGTTTTTTTGTTTTTTGTTTTTTTACAGATAAAAGGTACAACTACCTACAGTGCTTTGAGTGGTAAATAGGCATTCTGATTAGCATTTTAATGTTCTTTACAATATGAAAGAACTGAATATCTTGCTTTGTCAGGGTGGCTAATTCTAATGTCATTAGTGCTGAAACAAAGAGAGCGAGGCCAGATGAGATGAAACACATAAAACTGAAAACAGAAAATGCTACAAATACTGCACCTTGTATGACTGAATGTGCAGTGAATCGGTTATTCAATACAAGTAAATTAAATAGCCTTTTTGAAAATGAAATAAAAAAATTCAAAGTAAATTGAAGAAGTAAAGTGAACGTCTTATCTTTGAATAGAAGCCAACAAGAGCATTTCATAAATTAATGCCCCTAGCGGTGGCAGGAAATGCATCCTGTGTGAAAGTCCTGTGTTTGTTTGACCCATACACCACCACAACCTGCCTCGTTTTATGGAGATTTGGCGCTCTTATACTCCGTTGCCTCACCTCCTGCTTTGCTCCGGGCATAACTACGGCCGCTAGAGGGCGCCGTCACTTTAAATGTAAAGATAACTCGTAAATTGATGCTTGAACAAACAACTTATGTGGTCGTTTTTCAGGGGGAGGACAGTAGCAGTAGGAGACAACCAGTCCAACAGCAGTAAATGTGCCAGTTTTAACAAGTGGAGTAACATCTAGCATCTTGACTCTACAAAGGCTGTTGGAGCTGCATCGCTGAATGATTGTGAGACTCTTGTACCATGTTGGTTTGTATGTTACCTTCTGTCAGCAATACCCAAACATCTGGAAACAGCAGTCACAATTTGTAAACTTCTGACCCAAACATGGTTTCTGTATGATATACTGTAGGTATAGATACAATAATGAGCTGCATTAATCTGTTGTTCCTATCAGATGTAGCCTGTTTGACCTTCGAGACTCTAACGTGAGCTTGTTCTTCTAAGTCATCTACTGTATGAGGTCTTTGGGTGTCATCCTGTAAATGTGTGACTTACAGATTGGATATTTTAAAAATATATATGTACTAATACTTTTTACAGTGTGAAAATGTAAAATCATGGTCCTGCAGACACTATCTGTGTAATGAAGTTATCTGTGTTAGAATGTCAGTGAAAAATGGGTAAACATTGAGCTGTTACCAATAATTATTTCACCAATTCCTTCCTTCCCACATAAATGGCAGATCTTTCTTTATCTAAAACAATAATAAAAAATTAAAACAGTGGGATTTTGTGCACACATATTCAATCGCAACCGTGCAAAATCATCTGTGCTGATACAGATGCCATCTTTCATTAAGGTCTGTGCATGTATTGAAAAGCTTTTTCATGCACTCATAGAGAGATTAAGAAGAGAGTCCCTTTTAGTAAAGCCGAGGCAAACGTCCAGTTTCATCACAAGGGGAGTGACACATATTTGTAAAGAAGGATGTTTAGTATTTTCCCCATTGCCTCTACTAGAAAGTTGTATTATATAGGGATTTTCCCATGGTGATGCATACAATTACATCTTCTAAATATGATGAGATATTTATAGCCTGTATGTTACTTCATACAGGCTAGTAGCATTGAAGTCTCTTTCGCTACTAGCGTAAAAGTTAGAGAGTTGATTTTAAAATTGGTTGTGCAAATTATGCATATATATAATGATATATATATATATATATATATATATATATATATATACATAGAAAGTAATATACTGTAAATATATACCGAAGGATGAAGATACCTAAAGAGGGTATTGGATGTTGGTCAATTCAGTAACA
>NW_027596039.1:0-5945 GCF_031162955.1 Sander vitreus
GAATACCAAATACATTTTGCTGTCAAACTTAGATAAGCAGATCATTAAGCGTTTATAATATTGCTGTTATTCTACACAAATGATTCTCAGATTAGTCCGTGAAGCGGCCCCTTGTGATCCGCGGATATATTTAGTGAAATATCACCGCCTGTGGCAGTTGCTAGAACACCAAAGGAGGACACGGAGAGTTAAAGCAGCATGATGGACTCTTCAGAAGAGCTCGTTATCTTCACTGAGTTTCTGCGGCGGAAAGTCACCGGGCCGGCATGCTCAATCTCCTGAACATAGACTGAGAAACAGAGAGAGCTGTGTGGAGCTGGTAGTCTTAATTAGCTTGTAGCAACTCATTTAGCAGCAGCTTGAATGAAACGAGCGTTCGTAATATCAAAAGTTATGCAATAGCTTTAATAAAATACTTTAATTTCAATTCAAGCGGTGTTTCTCCGTTGTCTGCAGCGACTCAAACCTAATAGTGATGCAGAATGTGGCGTTCCCAATTGAAATTAAAAATCTTTATTAAAGCTTTGTTGCATAGCACATTGATAATGAACGTTCGTTTTCATTCCAAGCGGTGCCAAATGAGTTGCTACAAAGCTAATTAAGACTACCGGCTCCACAGCTCATTTTCTCAGTCTATGTTCAGGAGACGTCAGTGACTTTCCGCGCAAACTCCGGTGAAGATAACAGGCTCTTCTGAAAGGTCCCATCATATTACTTTAATCTCCGTGTCCTCCTTAGTATTACTAACAACTGCCTACTATAGCTTTAAAATAAGATATTTCACTAAATATATCCGCGGACCACAAAGAGGGTCGCTCACGGATAATCTGAGAATCATTTGTAAGTGCTGTAATATTATAAACGTTTAATGATCTGCTTATCTAAGTTTGACAGGCAAAAATGTATTTAGTATTCTGATAAAAAAATGTTGTTATTCAATATATGTCACAACGGTAGTCCAATTATTTCTGCTCATTGAATAAAATTCTCGCTGAGTGATGCATTGGCAGATTCGATTTAGGTTTTTGAGCAGTATTTGGCAAGCTGGAACAGTGATTTGTCTCCGTCAGCAAAGTATGACATGAAGTTTATACAACTGTGAGAGCAATTAACCTCATGATTCATTTGTGAACATATGTGGATGTCGTTTAATAAAAATGAGCGAAAGATGAAACCTGTGTGTCATATAATGTGTTTTAGTGGTAATCACAATTAATATTTCCAAATAAAAGACTAAAGTTGTATAGGACGAGATCTTCAATAGGGGTCCTCAGAGTTACAATAGGGCCCAGTTATTGTCTTTGGTAGCTTTAGTCTCAGAGAGCGAGATGTCGGCCGATGGGCCAATCAGGAGGTAGAAACGTCAGTGTCGGTGTCTCAAAGGTCTCCGTTTGCGGCCGTTGAGACTGAAACACAGTGTTTCAAATGTCTCTGGTTTGGGGCTCAGATGCTAGGCAGGGAATGAGAGGGGAATGACAGAGCAGGGGGAATGAGAGGGGGAATGACAGAGCAGAGGGAGACAGGAAGGGAATGACAAGGAAACAGAAAAGAGGATGAGGGAAATGGTAAAGTAGAAGACAGAAGAAAGGATGAGGGGAGCGCCAGGCAGAGATGAGGAGGGAGCACCGCCAGAGCAGGGGATGAGGAGGGAAAGCGCCAAGAGCAGGGAGTGAGGGAAGCCAGGCAGGGGCGGCGGGAATGAGAGAGCGCCAGGCAGGGAGATGAGGAGGGAAGAAACGCCAGAGCAGAGGGGAGATGAGAGGGAACGCGGAGACGAATGAGAGGGGCATGGAGGCAGGGAGGTGGAAGGGCCGCCAGGGCAGATGAGGAGAGGCACGTAGGCAGGGGAGATGAGAAAACGTATGCAAGCAGGGAAATGAAGGGAGGCGTAGAGCAGCCAGGCATGAGAAATGTCAGAGCAGCATGCCAGGGCATGACAGGGGAATGAGGGAGCGCACAGAGCAGAGAGGGAATGGAGGAGACACCAGAGCAGTGGGAATGAGGAGGGAAGCGTGGAGCAGGGAATGAGAGGGAAACACCAGAGCAGGGAGATGAGGGGAAGAGCGCCAGAGCAGAGGAGACGAGAGAGAACACAAGAGCAAGGGAGAATGAGAGCTGTAAAATGGCGATGTGGACGGTCCATTCATCTTGGCCAGCGTCTTTATAAAGATTACAAGAGCTGCTCTTCAGTTTGCAGGCATCTTTATTGAGATTGTTTGGTACCATGTGTACAGCAATACTCTGCTGATTGAGGCTGTTTCAAGCGTTATTAATGGGACTACATTCAAATGCCATACACTCATATTCAGTTTTGAATATAATCTATGTCAGCCAGGAACTGCTAACGTCTGAAAATGGTGGAACAACTCCTGTATTAAAGAAATTCCCAGTCCAAAGATTTGATGTTATCCAAGATACCTTATGAAAACATTTTTATTTTATATTTTTGTACATCACCATGAATGACTTTACATTTCCAACCGTAAAGGTCTGACAGCAGCCTCGGCGCAGTCCACTGTTGTGTTTCATTCGGAGACAGAGCAATCGAACCAGTGCATGGACCCTCAGAGAGCACGATCTAGCCACAGAAATCAGTTTTGAAAATTAAACAGTAATTGTCATCTTTGTCCATCCGTGCAAATTGTGCATTAAAAATGCCAGGTTAGTTCTGGGTTCAAAAGAATCAGCTCGCCCTTCCTAAAGTCTCTTCAGCGTGACTGGAGTTCTGTTTAGTCCGTTCAGGTCGTATGGCCTCAGGTTTGTTTTTAACCACAACCTTTGCCCTCGGCAGGCGGAGCGGAGAAGCGGAGCGAGGCTTCCTTCAGCCTTCTCGGACTTTGTGCAGCGGTGCAGAGTTCTCCTGTCGGATAGCCTTATGAAATCGTCCAGAATCCTCTCAAGGTTCGCCACGAGTCTTGCTACTGTTTTCTGTCTCGATCATTGAGGAAATTTAGATGCCATTAAAGAAATGTTCTGCAAAGGAACACGCCCGACTTGTTGGGACTCTCTTATTCCCCGTATCCCGAGTTAGATAAAGTCGAGACCACGCACCTTCCCTATCGCCGTGCGTGTAAAGTAACTGTCTGGCGCACCCGCTAGCCTAGCAAGCATCAGATCCTGGGATGGCTAACTGGCTCCATCTCTAACAGCACAGATCCTGGAGTAACTGGCTCCATCTAGCCTGGCTTAGCACAGATCCTGGAGGTAGCTGGCTCCATCTAGCCATAGCTTGGCACAGATCCTGGAGGTAACTGGCTCCATCTAGCCTGGCTTGCACTAGATCCTGGAGGTAACTGGCTCCATCTAGCTAGCAGCACAGATCCTGAAGGTAACCGATATCCTATCGCCTAGCATAGCAGATCCTGGAGGTAACTGGCTCCATCTAGCCTAACAGCTTTGCAGATCCTGGAGGTAACTGGCTCCATCTGGCTCTCAAACAGCACAGATCCTGGAGGTAACTGGCTCCATCTAGCCTAGCTTAGCACAGATCCTGGAGGTAACCGGCTCCATCTAGCCTAAGCTTAGCTCAGATCCTGGAGGTAACTTGGCTCCATCTGGCCTAGCTTAGCACAGATCCTGGAGGTAGCTTGGCTCCATCTAGCCTAGCTTAGCACAGATCCTAGGTAACTGGCTCCATCTAGCCTGGCTTAGCACAGATCCTGGAGGTTGCCGGCTCCATCTAGGCCTAGCTGCCGAGATCATGGGTATCGGCTCCATCTAGCCTACTGCTCCCAATAAGTGACAAAAATAACTCCAACATGTTCCCTGGCCCACATGTTGTGATTTATATAGTCACAGCGTGTACAAATAACAAGGTCACATGACACACAGCCATCTTCTAACCGTATACAAACTGGGAACTATGTTCTCAGAAAGCGAAGCACTACTACTTCTGTTACTCTCTGCTCCTCAATACAGCGCTTCTCAGGTGCTGCAGCATCCTCCTTCATTGAGGCGGCAGTGCTTTGCAGCTGCTCATCTCTATTTTGCAGCCGAGTGGGCCTTCGCGGCCTTGAGTCTGCTTCAAACTCCGATGTGGCTGAAAGCGCCCTAGGATGATCATGTTTAAAAAACATGTTTTATTCATTCTGTTATTAATAGAGAAGTAGGCCCCTAAAGGCGACAGCGCCCACAGCATTTGACCGCCACAAACATAGCCTAGTTCGCCTATAATCGCCGGCCCTGGCCAGTACAGAGAAACGTGTTTGGGGTAAAAGAAAAGTCAAACATTCTCTGATGTCAGCTTGTTAAATGTGAATATTGTTCTAATTGTTTCCTCTCTGGGACAGTAAACTGAATATCTTTGAGTTGTGGACAAAAACAAGACACGAGGGCGTCATCATTAGGCTTTTTAGAGAAACACTAGTCCATTTTTCACCATTTTCTGACATTTTGGCTTACCAAACAACACTAATCATTCATCGAAAATAGATCAACACGTGAAAATAATAGTTGTGGTTGCAGGCCAGGTTACCGTGGGATTGGTTCATGAATTTTCACAGAACCAACTCGTCCTTGCTCTTGCCCACAAAGACACATTTCAGCGTGCTAGACTGGCCAGTGTGGGCGATCATGGTATCACCGTCGCACACCAATATAAGATCTAGATCTCTCAGGTTGTCCCGGTGTCTTTGATCGTTTGGATCAGCAGTTACGGTTCTGCGGAAAGATGCGAGATGGAGAGATGACGTGTTACTTTCACTGATAGAGCAAACGGAGAGATGAAATCTTGAGTAGCCGAGACAAAAACGTGGCGTACTTCATGCAGGGCAGCAGGTACTTGTAAGTTTGCGGACGGATTCGTCTTTTGGCGTCCTTCAAATGACAAAAAATACGCCAAAACATGAAAAAATTAGTTCGTCCAGAAACACCTGTGCTGCATTATTTTCTGGACTATAAGTCACACCATGCCTCTGGCTGGTCCATAAGACTTATAGTCAGGTGCGACTTATATATCAACGCTATATATAATTTAACATATTTTAAATATTATTTGCTACTGGCTCATTACCGTCTACAGCCGCGAGGCGCTCTAGGCTTCAAACGACTATATGCTGCTTCTAAAGACAACTGAGAAAGAAAGAAGCTGCAGGGGACTTCGCAGGTAGTAAAACACGCGGCCGGGCAGTGTCGAGCAGCAGAAGGAGAGTTTGGAGTGAAGAAACTTGTGAGGGACTGGAGAAAAGGTTAGTCTTACTGCAATGAAAACAAAAGAAAGCTAGTCGCGCTGAAATCCAGATGGCTGGAAGCTGGAGGGAAGGAGTCCACAGATGGGTGCTTGAACACGTGCTGCTGGGAGAGGCTCGTCAACAGGCTGTTACGTTCGTTAACATGAAGGACACCTGCAGTATTCTGGCCTTGTTCTGGGGGCTGTTGGGAGTTAATAACACCTTTCCAGATTAAATGTCTTGTTCTTGGTGTGATTTTGTAGAATAAGTTCCTAAATACGTCGACTTATAGTCCGGAAAATAGGTGATCTTTGAAAACATCCTCAGGATTAAAGAGCATATGTACTTATTTGTGGAGAGTTGGCTGCTCTTGTGTGATATAAACGCAACATTTCTACTTTCTGCTAAGATATTTGGGACTTTTGCAGCGAGTGCGGGGATTATGAAATCATAAGCCCGCGTATTTATCTTAGTCATATTTATCACGGCAAAGAGAGAGGAAAGCGTGTATTTGAACAAATCTGTCGCGCAAATCATGTTTTCTGGAAAGGGGACTAGTATGTGTAGAATACTGAAAGCATGAGAGCGGGTAAACTGTAATATCTGTTTATTTTATCTCAGATTGCTATTGCGATATTCAACAGCATTATTGCACATATTTCTTCATATCTCGTGCAGCCCTAAACTGAGCGTAAAGAACTGATGCAAAACACTCTGCTACCTTGAACACCAGCTCATCAGTCACAGCGAAGGTCCGGTCCAGGTTTCTGTCAGACT
>NW_027596040.1:0-5255 GCF_031162955.1 Sander vitreus
AAAACATCGAAAAAGAAAGCGCCTTAAGCATCGAAAAAGCGCCAAAAAACGTTGGCAAAGGCTTCAAAAACGTCGGGAAAAGCACCACAAACATCGGAAAAGATTCACAAAACTTCGAAAATCACGACAAAAACTAGGCGGGCCAAAAGTATTGTGAACCTAAACTGATATGCATGAGTTTGACGCATCTGCACTATAGGCGTTGCCATCCTTAGTTTAAAAAACTCATATCAATGACATGTAAAGATCACAGTTTTATGAGTTCAGTGGTAACTTTTTGCAGTAAAATCACTTACCGTATTTTCCGGAATAAAAGTCTCACTTTTTTTCATACTTTGGCTGGTCCTGCGACTTATAGTCAGGTGCGACTTATATATCAAAATATATATATCGTAACATGTTTTAAATGTTATTTCATGCTGAAAACATTACCGTCTACAGCAGCGAGAGGCACTCTAGGCTTGTGACGACTATATGCTGCTCCTAAAGACAACTGAGAAAGAAAAGAAACTGTTAGATAAACCATCCGTGGAATTGTCATTTGTTACTCATCAATTAAAATAGCAGAATATTTGTGATTCAGAGTTCCAACTATACTATCACAACAACGAGGCAATTACAACACCAAGTGGCCGTGATCGTATAGTGGTTAGTACTCTACGTTGTAGTTGCAGCAACCCAGGTTTGAATCCGGGTCACGGCAGCTTTGTAGAGCTACATTTCTGTTGTTCCTTTGAATTACTCCACCCTCAGCTTCTTTTTACATTAATAGAAACTGGACAGCACGGCCTTCTATACTCTTGTCAACAAAGATCACCACTGTTTGTATGCAATGGTCTGAGAACAGAGCTGCTCCCTATTCTCTTTGAACGTCAGGCTAGTGGCGCAATGGATAACGCGTCTGACTACGGATCAGAAGATTCTAGGTTCAACTCCTGGCTAGCTCGTACTTCTCTTTAGGTATTAAATCACTCGTCATGTACAAACTGTATATAAAACTAATTTTACATCTAAAAGAGCCAAACGATGAGGGAATGGTCTTTCAACCTGTGCTAAAAAGACTCTAAATCCTGCAATTTCAGTCAAGCACAGCTACCGTCAAGCTTTCTCTGTTGTTTTTCTAGAATCAGCAGTGCTAGATAAACCATCTGTGGAATTGTCATTTGTTACTCATCAATTAGGAATACCGAGAAAATAGCAGTATATTTGTGATTCAGAGTTCCAACTATGCTATCACATCAAAGAAAAAAGAAGAAAGAAAAAAGCTACTTTTCTGTTGTACCTTTGAATTACTACATCTTCTGCTTCATTTTACATAGATAGAAATTTCTGCAAGAGACCCCATACTACAACAAAAAAATGACTGGTCTTCTATACCCTTGTCAACAAAGATCACCACTGTTTGTATGCAATGGTCTGAGAACAGAGCTGCTCCCTATGCTCTTTGAGTATATTTGTGATTCAGAGTTCCAACTATACTATCACAACAACGATACAAAGACAATACCAAGTGGCCGTGATCGTATAGTGGTTAGTACTCTGTGTTGTGGCTGCAGCAGATCGGGTTTGAATCTGGGTCACGGCAGCTGTGTAAAGCTACATTTCTGTTGTTCCTTTGAATTAGTCCACCCTCAGCTTCATTTTACATAGATAGAAACTGCACAGCACGGCATTCTATACTCTTGTCAGCAAAGATCACCACTGTTTGCATCCAATGGTGTGACTACCAAAACAGATCAGATTCAAACAGTGTTGAATAAAAATCAACACTGTTTGCATGCAATGGTGTGAGAACAGATCCTGGTGTGCAATGGTGTGAGAACAGATGGCCGCAGCATTCCTGGTTTGACTCTGGGTCAAGGCAGCTGTATAAAGGCACTTTTCTGTTGTTCCTTTGAATTACTACATCTTCTGCTTCATTTTACATAGATAGAACCTGGACAGCTTAGGCTAAAAGTTATGCAAGAGACCCCATACTACAACAAAAAAATGACTGGCCTTCTATACTATTGTCAAGAAAGATCGCCACTGTTTGTATGCAATGGTCTGAGAACAGAGCTGCTCCTTATTCTTTCTGAGCATCGGGCTAGTGGCGCAATGGATAACGCGTCTGACTACGGATCAGAAGATTCTAGGTTCAACTCCTGGCTAGCTCGTACTCCTCTTTAGCTATTAAGTCACTTGTCCTGTACAAACTGTATATAAAACTAAATTTACATCTAAAAGAGCCAAACGATGAGGGAATGGTCTTTCAACCTGTGCTAAAAAGACTCTAAATCCTGCAATTTCAGCAGCTACCGTCAAGCTTTCTCTGTTGTTTTTCTAGAATCAGCAGTGCTAGATAAACCATCCGTGGAATTGTCGTTTGTCACTCACAATACTAAGCGGCCCAGTGATCGGTATAGTGGTTAGTACCCTGCGTTGTGGCCGCTAGCAACCCTGATTCGAGTCGGGTCACGGCAGCTGTGTAAAGCTGTTTCTCTGTTGTTCCTTTGAATTACTACATCTTCTGCTTCATTTTACATAGATAGAAAACTGGACAGCTTAGGCTGAAAGTCGTGTAAGAGGCGCCTTATTTTTCGACTGCAACAAGAAATTTAAATGGCCTTCTATACCCTTGTCAGCAAAGATCACCACTGTTTGTATGCAATGGTCTGAGAACAGAGCTGCTCCCTATTTACACTAAATGTAGGGCTAGTGGCGCAATGAGTACTAGCGTCTGACTTCGGATTAGAAGATTCTAGGTTCAACCCCTGGCTAGCTTGTACTCCTCTTTAGGTATTAAATCACTTGTCCTGTACAAACTGTATATAAAACCAAATTTACATCTTAAGAGCCAAACGATGAGGACTGGTCTTTCAACCTGTGCTAAAGACTCTAAATCCTGCAACTTCAGCAGCTACCATCAAGCTTTCTCTATTGTTTTTCTAGAATCAGCAGTGCTAGATAAACCATCCGTGGAATTGTCGTTTGTTACTCATCAATTAGGAATGCAGGGAATGGTCTTTCAACCTGTGCTAAAAAGACTCTAGGTTAGTACTCTACGTTGTGGTTACAGCAACCCAGGTTTGAATCGGGGGCACGGCAGCTGTGTAAAGCTACTTTTCTGTTGTTCCTTTGAATTACTCCATCTTCTGCTTCTTTTTACATTAATAGAAACTGGACATCTTAGGCTGAAAGTCGTGTAAGAGGCGCCTTATTTTCGACTGCACGAAAAATTTAAATGGCCTTCTATACCCTTGTCAACAAAGATCACCACTGTTTGTATGCAATGGTGCGAGTACCGAGCTGCTCCCTAAGTTTTGTTCTTCACGGAGACGTGGCTCTGTGGATTAATACCGGACTCTGCGCTGCAGCTGGAAGCTTCCAGCTTTTCAGAGCGGACAAAGACACGTATCTCTCCGGCAAAACTAAATGTGGAGGAATCTGTTCATACATCAACAGCGGCTGGTGCAATGACGTGAAAGTGATCCAGCAGCATTGTTCTCCTGACCTGGAATATTTCATCATAAACTGTAAGCCTTTTTATTCACCCCGTGGGTTCCACTCATTCATTCTGGTCGGTGTTTACATCTCACGCAGCCCTAGCGTGCAGGGCGCAGCGCATGCTCGCCGACCAGATACTGTGTGTGGAGCAGACCAACCCGGACTCCCTAGTTATTGTCCTTGGAGACTTTAACAAAGGAAACCTCAGTCATGTACTACCTAAATATAGACAACATATTAAATGCCTGACCGGAGAGGAGAACATTCTGGATCACTGTTACACCACAGTCAGGGATGCTTATCACGCCGTCCCCTGTGCTGCACTGGGTTTCTCTGACCACTTAATGGTTCACCTGATCCCCGCCTACAGGCAGAAACTAAAGCTTTGCAAACCTGTAGTGAGGACATCAAGGAAGTGGACCAGTGAGGCTGTGGAGGATCTCCAGACGTGTTTGGACTCCACTGACTGGGATGTATTCAGGACTGCTACCAACAGTCTGGATGAGTACACAGAGAATGTGATGTCATACATCAGCTTCTGTGAGGACTGCTGTGTTCCATCAAGCACCAGGGTGAGTTTCAACAATGACAAACCCTGGTTCACAGCCAAACTCAGAAGGTTAAGGCTGACTAAGGAAGAGGCGTTCAGGAGTGGGGACAAAGACAGATTTAAAGAGTCGAAGTACAAGTTTAGCAAGGCAGTGAAAGAGGCTAAACGACAGTACTCTGAGAAGCTCAAATGCCAGTTCTCAGCGAACGACTCTGCGACTGTCTGGAAAGGACTTAGGCAGATCACCAGATTTAAGGCTTTAAGGCTCAAGAGACCCCATACTACAACAAAAAAATTACTGGCCTTCTATACCCTTGTCAACAAAGATCACCACAGTTTGTATGCAATGGTCTGAGAACAGAGCTGCTCCCTATGTTTTCTAAAGGTAGGACTAGTGGCGCAAGGGATAACGCATTTGACTACAGATCAGAAGATTCTAGGTTCAACTTCTGGCAAGCTGGTACTACTCTTTAGCTATTAAATCACTTCTTCCTCGTTTCCAACTTTACTCCTGTACAAACTGTCTATCAAAGTAAATGTTAACTATAAATAAAATCAGTAAATATTCTTTCAACATGTCCTTAAACAGCTCTACATTCTTGAATTTCAGTGAAGCACAGCTATTATCAAGCTTTCTCTGTTGTTTTTCTAGAATAAGCAGTGATAGATAAACCATCTGTGGAATTGTCATTTGTTACTCATCAATTATGGAAACAGATAAAATAGCAGTATATTTGTGAGTCAGAGTTCCAACTATACTATCACAACAACGAGGCACTCACAACACCAAGTGGCCGTGATCGTATAGTGGTTAGTACTCTGTGTTGTGTCCGCAGAAACCCCGGTTCAAATCCTGGTCACGGCAGCTTTGTAGAGCTAGTTTTCTGTTGTTCCTTTGAATTACTACATCTTCTGCTTCATTTTACATAAATAGAAACTGGACATCTTAGGCTAAAAGTTCTGCAAGAGACCCCATACTACAACAAAAAAATGACTGGCCTTCTATACTCTTGTCAACAAAGATCACCACTGTTTGTATGCAATGGTCTGAGAACAGAGCTGCTCCCTATTTACTCCAAACGTTGGGCTAGTGGCGCAATGGATAACGCGTCTGACTACGGATCAGAAGATTCTAGGTTCGACTCTTATGGCTCAATGCTTTCTATCTTCATTATAAATTGATCATTGCTGCTTTACTCTCTTCATTGTCTCTCAAAGT
>NW_027596041.1:0-5137 GCF_031162955.1 Sander vitreus
TGGTGAACAGATGAGTAGAAAGAGACGGCTGTTTATCTGAAACAGTTCGAGAATATTATCCCGGATGGACAAAACAAGTTCCTGAGCTTTGGTGAAGCACCGTAGATATGACTGATCAATATCGGTCATTACCGAGAAGAGAGAAGCGCAACAATTACTCAAGAATGTGAAAATCATAGCACAGTGCGGGTATATTCAAAAGGACATGCTTCATCCATACTCCATCTGGTGTCACTTCTTCATCTCCATCTAAATCAGTCGCATTTAACAAAGGCATCTGAGTTCTATCTCCAGGCCTCACGACTCCAACACATCTCAATATCTTGGCCTTACGCAGTACCATGAGTCCTACCTGCCCATAATCAAACCGCCTATGCCTTCCATGTAGAATTATGGTTTAAACAAATACATGTGATGAAAACCTCAGAAAATGAAATAAAATCAAAACAATGTCCAAATTCAGGCCGTCAACCCCTTCGGGCCGGCACGAAAAATGACTTTTCCTGCCCTAGACCCCATATCCCTAACCGTCGAGAGAGAGAAAAACATCTAGTCCCCATATATTCACTCCTTGACAGAAAACATCATTCTTCAAACAATTAATGCAAAGAGTATATGATACAAAGTATATGTATTACTCAAATGCAAAAACATGTATATATATCAGAATATATATCAGAACAAGCGAGTGTAGTCCACTGCACTTCAGCTTCTCAGCAGTGTCGATTATCGATGCAGTATTGGTGTGATGAAATCTGAGCGTTTCCACACCATCCTGTCCAGAGTTCGTCAATTCCTTATTGATTCATACTGCATCGATGATCGGCACTGCTGAAAGGCTGGAAGTGTAGTGATTCCCATTCTTGTGTTTCGTTCTGATATATGATCTGTATGCATGTTGCATGAGTAATACGCTACTTTTGTATCGCCTCTTTGCGTGGTGTTTGAAAAGAAATGATGTTTTCTGTCATGGGCTCATATATGGGGACTTCAGATGTTTTCTTTTTCCGGCTTGATTGAAACAGAGTCTGAAACATGAGGAAATCAAAGTCATTTTCTGCGTCCGAGAAGAGTTGACCTGCCAGGCATGGACATTGTTTGACTATTTCATTTTCTGGACTTTCACATGTATTAGCTTAAACCCATAATTCTCTACGAAGTCTGATAAGATTTATTTTCTAATTGATCTGGAGTACTGAAAGGTGGTCGCCTAGGGCAGAGGGCCGTGAGCAGTTTTCCTGTCTTGAGATTTGATTGATGGTTATTTGGAAAGAAAGCTGCCCGTTTTCGATCTACGCACCATAAAGTAAATTTTGTTACACTCTATAGAAATGTTTACACAAAGGCATACTCTGAGGAACCTGGCTGTAATGAAGTGTGCACTTTTATTTGTAATCTTGCTCTTTGTTTTTCGAGACTTATTAAGTCTCGAAGGAAGATATATGTGGTGTCTGAAAGGTTTGGCAACTTTGAGCTTAAGGTATGCATGGGATTCCTATGAGACTTTCACCCTGCTGTTGCTTTGAAACATTTGGAAACTGTGGCGACTAGAAAGGGCTAAGGCGCAGAAAGATATTTTGTGGAGGCTATATACCATGTCTAAAAAGGCACTGAAATGGTCAGTTCCCTACTCCAAGCATATACTCACCCAAGGCGTAAATCCCAGGGTCGGGTCAGGACCCCCATCTAAGGTTGTTCTAGAAATATCATTAAAACAACGTGTATTGTAAATAACATAATGATGTAGCTTAAAATGTCTGTGTAAGCAGTAAAACAATACAAATCCCAGCTTTTGAAGTTTAGAAACATTTTGTTCCCTCCCTTGCCTCACAGTGGTTTGGTCCACTGCATGCATGTAGGATCTGCGCTAGACTCAGGGCCGTTTCATTATGCGGGCCAAGCGGGCAGCTGCGCTATAAAACCCATTATTGTCAATGGCTTGCGCGCGCAAGAGACTAATCTGCCGCTGCGCTTTGCTCTGCAAGTGGCATTTTGCGGCTGGCCGCTCCCAGAACTGTATAGGCTCAACATAAGTTCGAGGTCGTGCAGAGACCTCGGACGCAAACTCATGCTATGGAAGCATATTTCACCATAATAGGCATGCCAGCTGTGTAGATTATTGTAGCCTCTTAATTTAAATCATTCAGGTTTGTTTTAGCTATGTGAAATCAACATATATGTCTCCACAGAAATACAATCTATGTTACATTTTTTCTCAGTTACTTTGGTGCATTTGTCAAATCATAATTGCATTGCACAACAGTGAGTCATTTCTT
Organism: Sander vitreus; assembly: GCF_031162955.1. Taxonomy (NCBI): domain Eukaryota; kingdom Metazoa; phylum Chordata; class Actinopteri; order Perciformes; family Percidae; genus Sander; species Sander vitreus. The sequence goes on from NW_027596041.1 coordinate 2,277, forward strand.
AAACCTTGTGTTGTCCTTGGGGGATCACGGGGACCGGTTCAGTGTATTTTGATTTGATTAGCTTTTGACCGTAAGCCCTGTCCTCGCGCCGGGTCCCTGAGACCCCGGCTGCTTGCTCGCGCGTCCGGTTTCTACTACACAAGCCTAGTCCTGTCGGGGTCCCGGAGACTCCGTTGCTCACGGCGTTCGGTTTCTACTCACGAGCCTAGATCCCTCTCGGGTCCCGGAGACCTCCACTTGCTCATCGTGTCCGTTTCAGCACAAGCCCTAGTCCTTTCGGGTCCCAAGAGACCCGTTGCTCACGGCGTCGGTTTCTACTACACAAGCCTAGTCTCGGGTCCCAGAGACCCTCCACGTTGCTCACGGCGTTCGGTTTCTACTACACAAGCCCAGTGCTTTCGGATCCCCGGAGACCCGTTGCTCGGCGATCCGGTTTCTACTACACAAGCCTAGTCCTCTCGGGTCGGAGACCACTCCTTGCTCATCGTGCTCCGTTTCAACACAAGCCCTAGTCCTTTCGGGTCCCAGAAGACAAACATCATATAAAATAAGAGGCAAGAAGGCGAGAAAGGGAAAGGAATGTCCTGGCTTGACCTCAGCATACTAAACATTTTTATTACACACACACTGTACACATTTGTCTTCTTTGTTGTTGGTGTCCTTTTTTGTTGTTGTGAGCATTTGGTCCTTGATTGTAGCAGCAGGTGCAAAGCCAGCATGGCCCGTTGTGTGATTCTAGATGTGAACCTGCAGCGGCTGCTCACCAGCACCGTCACGCAATGTCCAGAAGAAGAAGAAGAAGAAGAAGAAAACCAAGAACAGCGTGACTCTGACGAGGACCAAGAATGTGAATATAACGGTCGATCAAGCATCGAGAAAAGCCAAGGCGAGGACATTGAACAAGGACAAGAAGAAGAAAGCCTGGCCCAGGGGTGGCCAAGAGAAAGAAGAGAGAGCGAAGAAGAAGAAGAGCCGGGACCCACAGAGTGCGCGGCGTGCACAACATAGTCTCCGCATTCAAGCTGTTTGGCCGCCACAAACCTGGAGGGCCTGAGAAATGTGGCCTGACTGGAAAAGCGATGGACACCATGGACCTATTACAAAAATCCACATAGGGAGGTTGGTTGGGGTGGTGGTGAGGTCAAACAACACAGGACTTTCACCCAGGAGACCGAGGATCGTGTCACATGTCACCTTTTGCTGAACCCAACCGTCTAAGCTCTCTTCCTTTTACTAAAGCCCAACCGTCCCGTTCTTCTTTTCCCTAAAGCCCAACCGTGCCATTGTTGTCCAGCGTCCCTTTGATCTTTGTCCTGCGTGTCCACGTTTCCCTAAAGCAATTGTAAGCTTTCTTCTTTTACTAAAGCCGACCGTCCCATTTATTGTTTCTCCTAAAGCCCAACCATCCCGTTCTGCTGCCTAAGCCCAGCATCCGTTCTTCTTTCTAAAGCCCAACCCGTCCGCTGTATACGAAGCTATGCAATGTTTGTTGTATTGCACTACGATGCTGACCATCACGAAGAAAAAATATGTGCTGTGACCATCTGCGAAAAAACAAGGTCGCGTGAAAAACTAAAGCGTGCTGTCCATCACGAAAAAAGCAGAGATAAAGCGTGTTTGTGTGCCACGAATCAAATTACAAATAATAATACAAATTAAATTAAATTCGTGACCATTTCCACGAACTGCTGCTGGGTCGTGTTTGCCTCATGTTAAGGGAAAAAGAGATGGGGTATCCACATGATGATTTCTGAGCGACTTTTGAAGAACCTTTCGAGAGCCAGAAACTAGCATGAAGAAAGGCATGCACAGATTCTTAGTATTGAGTTTTTATCCTAGAGGCGGGATGCAGCCGGATAAGCCAACAGCAAGGCCATTATAAAATATTCACGTTCCTTGCTAGTTAGCTAGCTTTGTTTTTACTTAACAACAAATTCATATATTAATGTAAAAACCGTCTTGCAATGTGTTCATTAAAGAAAAGTCATATTACATACCTGTCACCATGGAGGGAAGAGGGCATTCTTTGTGCAGCCTAATTAGTCACTTCAATTACACAATGAATGAGTGCAATTTCTTCCACAGGGACCTGGGCCCACTTTTAAGCTTGGAGAGGCTAGGCGCACTATCAGGGCTACTAATACGGTGTGTTACGGCTGGGCGTGTAGTCCGCTTTCCAGCGCTGGTGTGTGGAGAAAGGTGTAGAACCCACATCGTGTTCTACCTTTATTTATCCAGATATGTCAATTGATAACAAATTCTCATTTGCAATGACGACCTGTCATTCATACACATTCATACCTGGAAGCTACAGTACAACCACAGTCTGATCTGCTGGCCATAGCAGCTCCACTAGAGCGGTTGGGGTTAAGGGTCTTGCTCAAGGGCACCTCAGTGGTGGTGATAGTGAGGACAATGGTGAGGGGACAAGTGCTGCTCTTTACTTTCCCACCCAGATTTTTATCCTGTCGGTCTGGGGATTGAACTCCCAGTCTAAGCTTGCTTCTTTAACCTCCTAGGCCATCACTCCCCTAACACCTACAAACATTGGTGGATAATGATTTTGCTCCGTCCGCTATGTGGTGGCCATTTGTCCTGCCACGAGGGCTATGGGGAGAGAGTCGGTTTTTCTTCCCACTGGTCAAGCGTTTTTTGAAGGGGTTTCAGAAGACAGAAACCTGCCCTGTGCGTTCTCTCACCTCAGTGGGATTTAACCTTGGTGCTCCGAGCTCTGAGGAATCCTCCTTTTGAGCCTCTAGCAGCAGCTCTGGCTCTCTTTTCTCGTAACGTTACTACTCCACTGCTCGTTCGGCTGCTGCTGCAAACCACTCACCTCCACTACTAAGTGGACTACTTGAGCC
>NW_027596042.1:0-5169 GCF_031162955.1 Sander vitreus
ACCGGATCTTTTTGGAGTCCTCAGACTCGTACAGGCTCTGCAGGGTCTCAAATTTAAAGTCCCCGAAGCCAACAAGTGCTTGTCCCTCCTGCCCGGGCTGGAGGGACTTCACCGTGCCTCCTCGAACGCCCGGTGGAACCTGACTGCTTCTGAAAAGTCAGGGTACGCCGAGGAGTAGCGGGTGAAAGCATCCTGTAAATTCACCAAGGGAGGTTAAAATTGTCATCAGATCATCCCTCTTTTAATTGCTTTGTATGAGTCAGACTGAAGTACTCCACCTTGTTGGCCATCAGCGGGGACTGAGACCCTGTCCTCTCTCGCTCCTTCTGGTGGGAGGCCACCAGGTTGACGCTGTAGCCCACGTCATTCTCCAGCAGCCAGTGGAAGGTCCTCCCCTGGTATTTCCCAAACTGGACCTTCCACCGGCTCAGGATGAGGGTGGCGTTTGCGGTGTCGCCACCCTCGGAGTTGACGTGGGCCCAGGCCTCCGCATCCACCTCCTCTGGCTTCTTGGCCCTGTAGGGGGCCTGGCTGCCAGGCGGCCGGGCCCGGGTGGCAAGGGCTTGGGCCTCGGCCGAAGCCTTCAGCAGAAGGGTCCCATTAGGGGCCCTTCTGAAAGTAGGATTCTCCATCTACATAAATAAATGAACATTAGCAGAATACTGCAGTAGATATTTCAACATAAAAAGAAATAAATAGAAAATGACTGAGAAGAGGTACTTACAGTAAAGATGAAGATCTATAACACATAGGATAACAGTTAGCACACACTCATCACTATATTTACACTTGCACTATTATATTTAAGAGCAGCATGGCATGTGGTACTTACAGTAGAGATAGCTGTCTGAATCTATAACAAAGAGGATAACACAGCACACAGTCATCCCTATATTTACACTTGCACTATTTTATTCTTTATTCCTTTTTTTATCGGAGCAGTTTCATGACATCACAGATATTACGACATCTTTTATCTATAAAAAATAAAATTAGGCAGCATACACTTAGCGGCTAGCTAACATGCTGACCCAGGTAATGGTCTATAACACTGTGGCTAACAACACTCCCCAAAAGGACCGTAAAAACACTGCGTTAACTCGGTGTGACTAATGTCAGACAGAAATATGAGTTCGCTAACTGGACTTAATACTGTACTGTCAACACTCTTGCTAACAACACTCAGATATTCCCCAAAGGACCGTAAAAACACCGCGTTAAGTCAGCGTGACTACTGTCAGACGACGGCGATACGAGTTTCTACAGTGTTCTGCACTCATATTTAATACAAATATTAAAAAGTGTCTACTCGAGTGTCACTGTCGGGTCCTGCCGCCGGCTAGCTAAACATCGCCACTGTAGCAAGCTACTGTCTGTACTGTCAACAACACTCAGATATTCCCCAAAAGGACTGTAAAAACACCGCGTTAACTCGGTGTGACTAATGTCAGACAGAAATATGAGTTCGCTAACTGTACTTAATACTGTACTGTCAACACTGTTGCTAACAACACTCAGCTATTCCCCAAAGGACCGTAAAAACACTGCGTTAAGTCGGCGTGACTACTGTCAGACGACGGCGATACGAGTTTCTACAGTGTTCTGCACTCATATTTAATACAAATATTAAAAAGTGTCTACTCGAGTGTCACTGTCGGGTCCCGCCGCCGGGCTAGCTAAACATTGCCACTGTAGCAAGCTACTGTCTGTACTGTCAACAACACTCAGACATTCCCAAAGGACCGTAAAAACACCGCGTTATGTCGGCGTGACTGTCAGACGGCGATACAAGTTTCTACAGTGTTTTGCACTCATATTTAATACAAATATTAACAACAGTTTACTTACTCGGCTGTCGGGTCCGTAACATACGAATGAATGACGGGGCTCGCTAAGCGAGAATCCAAGATGGAGGATGAGAATGTTTCACTTGAAACAAATAGAGCATCTGATTGGATGAGGTCGGGAGCAAAAAGCGGGTCTCGTGTGATTGGGTCGAGACCTTGAACTTGGAACAATGCGCACGGTTCTCCGATTGGTTGAAAACTTCTTGAAACACTTGAAACACTTGAAACAGAGAAGAAGCTCACCCAAGGGGGCGAAAAAGCGCAAGGATGACACGCAAATTCGTGAAGCGTTACCACATTTTGATCTGCACGTGTTGCCCCGAGCTGTTAAACACATGAATCTCTGCACTAAAGTCCCACTGGCACTGCCATGTGGGAAAGGTCATATGGGTCGAAGCTTCCGGAGTTCTTTCTGGCTACAACAACGAGTCTGACGTACTAAACAAGCCACTGTAAAGAATCTAGCCGAGGCAGTTGTTGGCTCAACCTAATTCTAGGCTCAGTATACAGCTCAATCCACCGGGCAAACTGATTGTATTGCTTGTGCTACGGCTCGGTCGGCCCTAGGCAGCATGCCCTTCAAACTATCTAACAAAAACGACCCAGAGGGGCTGTCCTGTATTACAAAATTGTTCTCCACCGCATACAACTCTTCGGATAGCAAGTGTCGCACTCTCTCCCTGCTCTTCCCAGCAGTATCTGTCTCATCTGTTCCCCCATCTGTTGTTCTTTACCCTGGAAATTAAACATGTTTCACTCGATACGACCAGGGCTTCAATGTTAAAGATTTACCAGACACCGATTGCTCAGAAACCTTAAGCATTACCACCGACTTAGGTAACTATACTGCTAGCTCTTTCTCTCATCACAACCTCTCCAGGGCGGACCTCTGGTGGGGAATCATAGGGAATCAAAGGCAAGTGCACGGGCCGGCGCACATCAGTCAAAGTTCTTCATTCCTACATTTCCCACACTGACTTACCTTTATGTCACACTGCAATTGCATAAATCTGAACCTTGGAATCAGCAGGTGTTTCGGCCATTACCAACTAGACACCCTCCTCCAAGGGCGGCCCACCGAGGTTGATCAGTTCCCGGAGTGTGTCCATAGCCAATTAAAAATGTATTCTGGATTACAGTCCATTTTGAAATATATTAGGATATGTTTTGAGGTTTATGTCTTGCTTTATATTTGTTGTTTAAAAGAATATATTGTTTGGCACAAAATTGTTACAGGTTAGTTTTTTCAAAGTCCTTCCTGTGTTCCATATACCGCTCAACTACAGGAGGCACTGTCAAGATTATAATTGGAATGGATAGTCTGCGCTCCTGATGTCTTCATTTGCACTAGTCTGTTATGTCATGGGTTCTAGACTGTAAATTCTGAAAAGACATTGCGGTGTTAAAAGAACACTAGGAAGGAAGTGTAGGGTTTTCCAAATCCAACGGTGTCAGTCCCATTCTGGTACGATGATGGGAAGTGAGTGAAATGGGCGAAAAATCACTTTTTTGGCCTTTGTGGGCGTGGCTTCAGCGTTTCATGCTGTAACTTTCTTTCTAAAGGTCAGAAAGATTTGGAACGAAGTTCCAGTTGAACTATTGAGCCTTCCATATCCAATCGTACAAGTCACGTGTCTATGGGATGACAGGTAGTGGTTAAAAGATCGTTTTAAAGGCATTTGTGGGCGTGGCTTAGGGCTTTTATTGTTATAACTCCCTTCCTGAAGGTTGTAGAGGTTTGAGAAAAAGTTACATTTAAACTATTGGGTTTATTGTATCCAGCCATGCCAGTCAACCATTTCTACGATAACAGGAAGTGTGCAGAATTTCACTTCCTGTTTGGTTTTTTCTACCATTTCTCCACGAAGAACGACCCTGGGAGTGTAGTTTCTAATTCTCTCATCTACCTTTAAGTCACAGGTTATGTTGTTATGTTTAGGCTAGACAAAGAAAATGGTTGAGGTTATGGTTAGAATGAGAGATGGTAAGGCATTGTTAAAAGATTCTTTTAACTACATTTATTTACCCGGTTAAGGTTAGGCACAGAAAACGAGGTTTGGTTTAGTAGAGTTAGGGTACAAGAGATGGTAAAGTGAGGGTAGAATGAGAGAGAGAGGGTAGGCCCTACCTCCCTCTACTCCCTACACTTTCGTGAGGGAAGAAAGGAGAGGAGAGTGAATTCATTAAGAACGGTCCTAGGGTTGTAGTTTCAAATTTTTCGCCTACATTTAGGGTTAGGGAATCTCCATGATTCCATCCGCTTCGTCCGACGACTGGGCAGTAAGATAGGGAATCAAAGGCAAGGGCACGGGCCGGCGCACGTCAGTCAAAGTTCTTCAGTCCTACATTTCCTCATACTCACCTCCTTTTGATGTCACATTGCAGTTACATAGTAGGCTTTGAAGTCTGTTTTAAGCCTGTCGGTTTGTTAAACAGTGTCTTTAAGTAGTGAACCTTGGAATCATCAGGTGTTTCGGCCATTACCAACTAGACACCCTCCTCCAAGGGCGGCCCATCGAGGTTGATCAGTCGGAGTGTGTCCCATAGCCAATTAAAAATGTATTCTGGATTACAGTCCGTTTTTTGAAATATATTAGGATATGTTTTGAGGTTTATTTCTTGCTTTATATTTGTTGTTTGAAAATGTATAATATTTGGTGCAAAAGTATTACCGTATCCTAAGAAATAATGTTTAAAAATGTTATTGTTTGGCACACAATTGTTACCATATTAGAAAAATTATATTATTTGGTGAAAAAGTATTACCGTATTCTAAGAAAAATCATGTTTGAAGTATTAAGTTGTTTGGTGCAAAAGTATTATCATATCCTAAGTAAGATAATTGATTTCATCCTCAACGTGTCCACCTACAACGCCTTTGTGCTCTGGCGAGAGCTCAGGCCCGAGTGGCTGCGCGGCAAGCTCAACAGGCCCAGGCGTTCCTCGAGCAGCTGAGCAGGGCGCTCCCTGGGACCCGGAGGACAAGGCGAGCGCGTGAAATGGAATAAAATAAGCGAGGGTCCCGGGGACCCGAAGGACCCGAAGGACCCGAAGGACGAGGCCGCGAGGCTTGTAGAAAATACATATAATCAAAACAAGCAAGGGTCCCCCGGACCCGGAGGACGAGGCGAGCGTGAGAAATGGAATAAAATAAACGAGGCAATGGTAGTTGACATGAAATTACATAAGAAAGGGTCCCGGGGACCCGAAGCACACAACGCAAGGCTAATACAAAAAGTGATTAGTCCCCGTGACACGAAGGACAACACAAGGATTAATCCGTTTTTTTTTTTTTGCTTATTTAGTTTGCATCATTTACTTT
>NW_027596043.1:0-5174 GCF_031162955.1 Sander vitreus
ATGTTCGGTCTAAAATAGCTGTGGGAATTGGGTCCTTTTATGCTTTTAATACGTCTATCTTATTTTCTTCTGACTATTATAGCTTCGGGTGAGTGAACAGTTCACCTGCTATATTACTGACAAACTGTCCTCATGTCCTCACTGGGTCATTGATTAAACCATGGCTTTTATGAATTGACTTCTTCCAGCTTGTCAGATCATCATTAACTTCTTTTTCTGAATACATTTTTTTTTTAAAAGTCACCCTGTTCAAATGTCATAAAACATTAGTTTGACACTTGTGGTGTTTCCTTCGCAGAACTTTGAAAAATAAATGGATTTCAGTGTAATAATCTTCCCTCACACTGAACTTCAATGATTTCTACAAGACTTGTCGATGAGGTCCAGGTGATTTTGTTAAAGGTCCTATGACAGGCTGCGCTTTGGATGCTTTTTATATAGGCGCCGGTGGTCCCCTAATACTGTATCTGAAGTCTCTTTCGAAATTCAGCCTTGGTGCGGGAATTACAGCCACTCTGAGCGAGTCCCACAATGAGCTTTCCTTAGTATGTGCCATTTTCTGTGTGTGTAGCTTTAAATGCTATTGCGAGGAGAGAGGTGCAAGGTGGAGGGTGGGGTGTGGCCTTGACCAACTGCCACTTTGCTTGTCGCAGGCGTGATGTCTCTCTCTCCTCATGGGCGGGCCAAATTCTCTGGGCAGCTGTGGGCGGCGGGAAAGCAGAGAAAGGGAGGTAACCTCTTTCCCTTATGACGACATATAGGGGACCGCAAGGCCTATAAAAGCATCAAAGAGCAGCATGTCATAGGACCTTTATAAAAATCACTGGACACTCATCGCTGTGTCTTGTAGAAATCATTGAAGTTCAGTGTGAGGAAGATTATTACACTGTACACATTTTCAAAGTTCTTATGAAGGAAACACCACAGAGTGTCAAACTAATGTTTTTATGACATTTTGAACAGGGTGACTTTTAAAAAAAAAAAAAAAAATGTATTCAGAAAAGAAGTTAATGATGATCTGACAAGCTGAAGAAGTCAGTCATAAAAGCCATGGTTTAATCAATGACCGAGTGAGGACATGAGGACAGTTTGTCAGTAATATAGACGGTGAATGTTCCTCACCCGAAGCTATAATAGTCAGAAAGAAAATAAGATAGACGTATTAAAAGTATAAAAGGACCCAATTCCACAGCTATTTTAATCAGACATACTATTAGTAACCTGATTCATTTCTTCTCCTGGTTCAGCTGAAGCTGAGCTCATCAGGTCCAATTTAATATGTAGCTTCTTTTAAAACCGCTGAAAGATGCTAAGTAAGTGTGCAGGGTGCAGTGTTTTTAGAACGTAGCCCTCTTATCTTCATTTCTTAATCGATCTCATTTACATTTTTACATTTCAGTGGAGTGTGCCTTATCTGGACCAGAGCTACTACTACTGAGATGTTGTAGCTCAACCAGATATGAAGGGTACTGTTGAAGAAACCTGGAGCAGAGAAACGGATGCGTTTGAGATCATTTACATTGACGATCACTCTGATGTCATTTAATAAAAAAGAAAAAGAAAAGCTAACTACATCAGCAAGTTATGATATACAGAGAACTAATGACTAGTGTATATATTTGCACTCGCTGCTTTGACCAATCAAAGATAATCAGTGTTTAGTATTTATTCATTTGCGAAGACAACCAGGTCACTTTGTGATATTTTTATTCAAATATTTTAAAAATGTCAACATGTTTTTACTCTACAGTGTACAAAGTGTAAACATTTACTGTATTTGCACAGTTTACCACCACTATGGTCAGAGAGAGCTTAAAGTCAAATAGTAATAAATCTGAATTTTAATGAAAGGTTTCTCTTTGTGAATGTACATTTGATCATCTGGATCGAATTTTCTGATGCGATCAGCTGGGCGTCATGTCATCTGCTCTGGTCTCGCTCGCTGTCAGGCTTCACGGTCTGATAAAGCAGCATGGCTCCTTTAGCTGAAGGACACAGCTCCGACCACAGAGGCTGCTTCTGTCCAGCTGCAATACCTCTAAAAAAAAAAAAAAAAAAAAAAACATTTCAGGGACAGCAAATCAGTCTTGTGTATCTATACCTTGTTATATACCGTACTTTCCTTCTAATGCAACTGCCAAAACAAGAAAGCTCATTCTTGAGTTGGTATTCCAGACAGTTGTACTCAATTTGCACATCTGTAACTTCTCACCGTCCTGCTGAAGGCAATATCTGTGGACTCATGGGCTCCTCCTTTCAGTACAATTTTCTGACTTCATCAGTTGTCGAAGAGCAACTGAACCGTAACAAAGACTCTACATCAGTGGTTCTCAAACTTTCTATAATGTACCCCTTTTGAATTGTTCTTTAAGTAAGTACCCTGACTAGCGTAATCATTTCTGTAGAAAAAAACATTTAAATGATAAAAGGAGACAAAAACTGTATATCATTCATTTTTCGTCTGCCGGGAGTCGGGTCGCGGGGTAGCAGCTCAGCAGGGGACTCCCAAAGCTTCCCTTTCCCGGGCCATTAACCAGCTCCGACTGGGGGATCCCGAGCGTTCCCAGGCCAGGTTAGAGATATAATCCCTCCACCTAGTCCTGGGTCTCCCCGAGGCCTCCTCCCAGCTGGGCGTGCCTGGAACACCTCCCTAGGGAGCGCCCAGGGGCATCCTTACCAGATGCGAACCACCTCAACTGGCTCCTTTCGGCGCAAAGGAGCAGCGGCTCTCTCCGAGCTCCTCACGGATAACTGAGCTTCTCACCCTATCTCTAAGGGAGACGCCAGCTACCCTCCTGAGAAACCCATTTCGACCGCTTGTACCCTGGATCTTGTTCTTTGGTCATGACCCAGCCTTCATGACCATAGGTGAGGTAGGAACAAAAAACTGACCGGTAGATTGAGAGCTTTGCCTTCTGGCTCAGCTCTCTTTTCGTCTAGCAGTGCGATAAATTGAATGTAATACCGCACCTGCTGTGCCCGATTCTCCGACCAATCTCCGCTCCATTGTCCCTCACTCGCAGAACAAGACCCCAAGGTACTTGAACTCCTTCACTTGGGGTAAGGACTCATTCCCTACCTGGAGAAGGCACTCCATCGGTTTCCTGCTGAGAACCATGGCCTCCGATTTAGAGGTGCTGATCCTCATCCCAGCCGCTTCACACTCGGCTGCGAACCGATCCAGTGAGTGCTGAAGGTCTGGAGCCGATGATGCCATCAGGACCACATCATCTGCAAAAAGCAGCGATGAGATCCCCAGCCCACGAACTGCAGCCCCTCTCCACCCGACTACGCCTCGATATCCTGTCATAAATACTACAAACAGGATTGGTGACAAAAGCGCAGCCCTGGCGGAGGCCAACTCTCACCTGAAAGCGAGTCCGACTTACTGCCGAGAACCGGACACAGCTCTCGCTTTGGTCGTACAGGGTGGATGGCCCTGAGAGGGACCCCCTCACCCGTACTCCGCAGCACCTCCCACAGTATCTCCCGGGGCACCCGGTCATCGCCTTCTCCAGATCCACAAAACACATGTAGACTGGTTGGGCATACTCCCAGGCTCCCTCAGGATCCTTGCGAGTAAAGATCTGGTCCGTTGTTCCACGACCAGGGCGGAATCCGCATTGTTCCTCTTCAACCTGAGATTCGACTATCGACCGAACCCTCCTTTCCAGCACCTTGGAGTAGGCTTTACCGGGAGGCTGAGAAGTGTGATGCCTGTAATTGGCACACACCCTCTGGTCTTTTTAGGGAACCACCACCCGGTCTGCCACTCCTTAGGCACCGTCCCAGACTTCCACGCAATGTTGAGCGTGTCAACCAAGACAACCCTCCACACCCAGAGCTTTAAGCATTTCTGGACGGATCTCATCAATTCTGGGGCTTTGCCACTGTGGAGTTGTTTGCTACCTCAGCAACCTCCACCAGGGAAATTGGCGACAATCCCCATCATCCTCCAGCTCTGCCTCTACCATAGAGGCGTGTTTATTGGTTAGGAGTTCCTCAAAGTGCTCCTTCCACCGCCCTAATACCTCCTTGATAATCACACAAAGGCACTTTGTAAAAAGACCGAAAAGATGGTAGAAGTAAGGAAGGCAAAAATAGGTCAAAGAAGGCAACATAAATGTCACATTTTGGTAGAAAAAAAAAAAAAAAAGTCTACATAAGAGGAACAATGTTCTGGAAGAACAGCCTACTAACTATTAAACATTTTTGTTAAATATCTCACATACCCCCTACAGTCTCAAAGTACTGGTACACATACTATTTGAGAAACACTGCTCGTATAATAAAGGATTTGAGGCAAACTTCATCATATCAAAACTGAAGGAATGAATGTGCCTGACATGGGAGCTCAGCATGGTCTGCGTAGTGTGATTCAAACTGACACCCATCAGGACCGGCTCTCCGAGGGAGCTCAGAGGAATATTCACCTGCACACGTACCGAGGGAAGGCGGGATGGAAGTATGTGAGACAAACAACATACAACACTTTTAGTTTTTCAAAAAAAAAAATTTCTCAAGTGAATAACATACATTTCTTTATGAAGTCATGTTCAAAAAATGATGATGAAGTCTTTCAATGTATTGGGGAAAAAGCTAATGTGAATATTGTTTTATATTTTCTTTGAATTTGTTTTAAACTGGTTCAACAATCAGTAGAGTTAACAAAAAGATTATCAATAAAGCCAATTTTCACCAGGAAAAACTAAATGCTTTCGATTCATTTGAAGAATCGTATAATCATAATATTCTACACATAGGCGTTTTAGTGCAGTCACCAGAGTTCATCTTTTCAGAAAGCCAGTACGGTGTCTTGGTTGTTTTATTGATCTTTTAACAAGTCTTTTGAACTTGTCTTATCTGCAGATTTTTGTTTAGTCGCTGAAGGACAGATCAGACTGACCTTTAACTAAATTAATCAACAACAATTTGGATAATAAATGAATCACCTAATTCAATGATTAACATTTTTTTGCTGAATTCTGGCTTCCCAAATGTGCAGATTTGTTGTTTTTTGTCTTATGTGATATCGCTGAATATATTTTCTGGACTGTTGGTTGAGTGATTCAAAGACATCTGGGAACTTTCACATTTTCTGACATTTTAATATACTAAATGATTAACCAATTAATAAAATCAACAATATGGAAGTGGCAAAAAAGTATAATAAT
>NW_027596044.1:0-5184 GCF_031162955.1 Sander vitreus
GTCAGCTCTGTCTCCAGCAAAGGAGGAGTAGCGCCCTCTGGCGATGGTGAAATGAAGCTTGCAAACCACTGTCTTTATTTTCTAAGCTCACTCAATCTCTGTTCAAAGAAAAGGGTTAAAGGAATGGCAATTCAGTGTGTTTTTCAACCCTTTGTTGAACAGAAAGTGGCATCTAGTGAGCTCAGAAAATGAAGACAGTGTTTTGCTTTGCTTCATTTGACCATTACTAGCGCCCTCTGCTGACGGAAAAGAAAAGCTTACAGCACCGGGTATTCCCAGGCGGTCTCCCCATCCAAGTACTGACCTGCCCGACTCCTGCTTAGCTTCCGAGATCGGACGAGATCGGGCGTGTTCAGGGTGGTATGGCCGTAAGCGAGTGTACCAAGTGAAAACAAGCTATTTAAAGACGATGAACCCCAGAGGTTCTCAAAACTGTTGAAGACGCAGTTTGGGGGTTGAGGAGTACTCAACTACATGTAATCACACCAGTAGTGCACCTATACATTTTGCAGTAGCTCTCTGGTAGTTCAACTACATTCATCTTCGAACCAACAAGTTGAATTGCTTTTTTTGCTCTCTTTTTTTCGGTACTGTAATTAACACTGCTGTATTTTTTAAGCATTCTTTTCATTTGTTTTGTTCCATATTTATTCATTCATTTAGCCTGTTGCTATATGTATTCTTACATGTATGTATTTCCATGTTTATTTTTTTCATTACTGTAATTATTTCTCAATTCTTTGAACTTTACCTTTACTCAGACTTGAGTGACTTGTCGTCTTCCGCAAATTTGCATGATCCAAAAATGTAGATATCTCTGATTTCAAAACTATCCAGATTGGCATAATCTTGAAGAACAAGAATATTCAATTCATGGTCAAAGTGCATGAACTCCTACTTGAATTGTTGAACACTGTGAGGTTGTTTGTTTTAGTTTTAATTAAAGATGTTGCTTCCAAAAAAAAGTTGCATCCTCCGTACAGTTTCCTTGTCAGCTCTGTCTCCAGCAAAGGAGGAGTAGCGCCTCTGGCGATGGTGAAATGAAGCTTTGCGAACCACTGTCTTTATTTTCTAAGCTCACTAGATGGCAATCTCTGTTCAAAGAAAAGGGTTAAAGGAATGGCAATTCAGTGTGTTTTTCAACCCTTTGTTGAACAGAAAGTGGCATCTAGTGAGCTCAGAAAATGAAGACAGTGTTTTGCTTTTGCTTCATTTGACCATTACTAGCGCCCTCTGCTGACGGAAAAGAAAAGCTTACAGCACCGGGTATTCCCAGGCGGTCTCCCATCCAGTACTGACCCGGCCCGACCCTGCTTAGCTTCCGAGATCGGACGAGATCGGGCGTGTTCAGGGTGGTATGGCCGTAAGCGAGTGTACCAAGTGAAAACAAGCTATTTAAAGACGATGAACCCCAGAGGTTCTCAAAACTGTTGAAGACGCAGTTTGGGGTTGAGGAGTACTCAACTACATGTAATCACACTAGTAGTGCACCTATACATTTTGCAGTAGCTCTCTGGTAGTTCAACTACATTCATCTTCGAACCAACAAGTTGAATTGCTTTTTTTGCTCTCTTTTTTTCGGTACTGTAATTAACACTGCTGTATTTTTTAAGCATTCTTTCATTTGTTTTGTTCCATATTTATTCATTCATTTAGCCTGTTGCTATATGTATTCTTACATGTATGTATTTCCATGTTTATTTTTTTCATTACTGTAATTATTTCTCAATTCTTTTGAACTTTACCTTTACTCAGACTTGAGTGACTTGTCGTCTTCCGCAAATTTGCATGATCCAAAATGTAGATATCTCTGATTTCAAAACTATCCAGATTGGCATAATCTTGAAGAACAAGAATATTCAATTCATGGTCAAAGTGCATGAACTCCTACTTGAATTGTTGAACACTGTGAGGTTGTTTATTTTAGTTTTAATTAAAGATGTTGCTTCCAAAAAAAAGTTGCATCCTCCGTACAGTTTCCTTGTCAGCTCTGTCTCCAGCAAAGGAGGAGTAGCGCCTCTGGCGATGGTGAAATGAAGCTTTGCAAACCACTGTCTTTATTTTCTAAGCTCACTAGATGGCAATCTCTGTTCAAAGAAAAGGGTTAAAGGAATGGCAATTCAGTGTGTTTTCAACCCTTTGTTGAACAGAAAGTGGCATCTAGTGAGCTCAGAAAATGAAGACAGTGTTTTGCTTTGCTTCATTTGACCATTACTAGCGCCCTCTGCTGACGGAAAAGAAAAGCTTACAGCACCGGGTATTCCCAGGCGGTCTCCCATCCAAGTACTGACCCGCCCGACCCTGCTTAGCTTCCGAGATCGGACGAGATCGGGCGTGTTCAGGGTGGTATGGCCGTAAGCGAGTGTACCAAGTGAAAAACAAGCTATTTAAAGACGATGAACCCCAGAGGTTCTCAAAACTGTTGAAGACGCAGTTTGGGGTTGAGGAGTACTCAACTACATGTAATCACACTAGTAGTGCACCTATACATTTTGCAGTAGCTCTCTGGTAGTTCAACTACATTCATCTTCGAACCAACAAGTTGAATTGCTTTTTTTGCTCTCTTTTTTTCGGTACTGTAATTAACACTGCTGTATTTTTAAGCATTCTTTCATTTGTTTTGTTCCATATTTATTCATTCATTTAGCCTGTTGCTATATGTATTCTTACATGTATGTATTTCCATGTTTATTTTTTCATTACTGTAATTATTTCTCAATTCTTTTGAACTTTACCTTTACTCAGACTTGAGTGACTTGTCGTCTTCCGCAAATTTGCATGATCCAAAATGTAGATATCTCTGATTTCAAAACTATCCAGATCGGCATAATCTTGAAGAACAAGAATATTCAATTCATGGTCAAAGTGCATGAACTCCTACTTGAATTGTTGAACACTGTGAGGTTGTTTGTTTTAGTTTTAATTAAAGATGTTGCTTCCAAAAAAAAAAAGTTGCATCCTCCGTACAGTTTCCTTGTCAGCTCTGTCTCCAGCAAAGGAGGAGTAGCGCCCTCTGGCGATGGTGAAATGAAGCTTTGCAAACCACTGTCTTTATTTTCTAAGCTCACTAGATGGCAATCTCTGTTCAAAGAAAAGGGTTAAAGGAATGGCAATTAAGTGTGTTTTCAACCCTTTGTTGAACAGAAAGTGGCATCTAGTGAGCTCAGAAAATGAAGACAGTGTTTTGCTTTGCTTCATTTGACCATTACTAGCGCCCTCTGCTGACGGAAAAGAAAATCTTACAGCACCGGGTATTCCCAGGCAGTCTCCCATCCAAGTACTGACCCGGCCCGACTCCCTGCTTAGCTTCCGAGATCGGACGAGATCGGGCGTGTTCAGGGTGGTATGGGCCGTAAGTCTGAGTGTACCAAGTGAAAACAAGCTATTTAAAGACGATGAACCCCAGAGGTTCTCAAAACTGTTGAAGACGCAGTTTGGGGTTGAGGAGTACTCAACTACATGTAATCACACTAGTAGTGCACCTATACATTTTGCAGTAGCTCTCTGGTAGTTCAACTACATTCATCTTCGAACCAACAAGTTGAATTGCTTTTTTTTGCTCTCTTTTTTTCGGTACTGTAATTAACACTGCTGTATTTTTTAAGCATTCTTTCATTTGTTTTGTTCCATATTTATTCATTCATTTAGCCTGTTGCTATATGTATTCTTACATGTATGTATTTCCATGTTTATTTTTTTCATTACTGTAATTATTTCTCAATTCTTTGAACTTTACCTTTACTCAGACTTGAGTGACTTGTCGTCTTCCGCAAATTTGCATGATCCAAAATGTAGATATCTCTGATTTCAAACTATCCAGATTGGCATAATCTTGAAGAACAAGAATATTCAATTCATGGTCAAAGTGCATGAACTCCTACTTGAATTGTTGAACACTGTGAGGTTGTTTATTTTAGTTTTAATTAAAGATGTTGCTTCTAAAAAAAAGTTGCATCCTCCGTACAGTTTCCTTTGTCAGCTCTGTCTCCAGCAAAGGAGGAGTAGCGCCTCTGGCGATGGTGAAATGAAGCTTTGCAAACCACTGTCTTTATTTTCTAAGCTCACTCAATCTCTGTTCAAAGAAAAGGGTTAAAGGAATGGCAATTCAGTGTGTTTTCAACCCTTTGTTGAACAGAAAGTGGCATCTAGTGAGCTCAGAAAATGAAGACAGTGTTTTGCTTTGCTTCATTTGACCATTACTAGCGCCTCTGCTGACGGAAAAGAAAAGCTTACAGCACCGGGCATTCTGCAGGCGGTCTCCCATCCAAGTACTGACCTCGGCCCGACCCTGCTTAGCTTCCGAGATCGGACGAGATCGGGCGTAGTTCAGGGTGGTATGGCCGTAGCTTGAGTGTACCAAGTGAAAACAAGCTATTTAAAGACGATGAACCCCAGAGGTTCTCAAAACTGTTGAAGACGCAGTTTGGGGTTGAGGAGTACTCAACTACATGTAATCACACCAGTAGTGCACCTATACATTTTGCAGTAGCTCTCTGGTAGTTCAACTACATTCATCTTCGAACCAACAAGTTGAATTGCTTTTTTTTGCTCTCTTTTTTTTCGGTACTGTAATTAACACTGCTGTATTTTTTAAGCATTCTTTTCATTTGTTTTGTTCCATATTTATTCATTCATTTAGCCTGTTGCTATATGTATTCTTACATGTATGTATTTCCATGTTTATTTTTTTCATTACTGTAATTATTTCTCAATTCTTTTGAACTTTACCTTTACTCAGACTTGAGTGACTTGTCGTCTTCCGCAAATTTGCATGATCCAAAATGTAGATATCTCTGATTTCAAAACTATCCAGATTGGCATAATCTTGAAGAACAAGAATATTCAATTCATGGTCAAAGTGCATGAACTCCTACTTGAATTGTTGAACACTGTGAGGTTGTTTGTTTTAGTTTTAATTAAAGATGTTGCTTCCAAAAAAAAGTTGCATCCTCCGCACAGCTTTCCTTGTCAGCTCTTGTCTCCAGCAAAGGGAGAGGAGTAGCGCCTCTGGCGATGGAATGAGTTTGGTAGAAACCACTGTCTTTATTTTTTTAGCTCACTAGAGCTGGCACCCTGTTCAAAAGAAAAGGGTTAAAGGAATGGTAATTAAGTGTGTTTTCAACCCTTTGTTGAACAGAAAGTGGCATCTAGTGAGCTTCCAGAAAATGAAGACAGTGTTTTGCT
>NW_027596045.1:0-5175 GCF_031162955.1 Sander vitreus
TTAGAGTCATCTTGGAATAAAGACAGGAGTCAGACATTTGTTTGCTAACACAAAGCTTTTGGAAAAGGACCAGATCGTAATTCAAGCTCAACCCACCCGGTGCTCTCCTGATGTTAAATCAAGCATACCCGGTTCTGAAGTACCCCTCACTGCAGGGCGGTGCTCAACGTGGGCGGTGTCAAGACGTGACGTTCACATCTGGCTGAACATCTTTCTGCTTTAGTTATAATCCACAAGTTGCCGTTAAACTTGCCGTTAGACATATCTGTCCCATCTGTCCTCAGAGGTAGGCATTCTTCTCCTGTGTGTTTATTTAAATAACGTTAGTCTGGTTAGCAGAAACTATTTGTTTTTGGATATTCATATGCATTTTTAGGAGAATATCGTGATAGCATAAAAAAAAAAATTCTGTAAATGTAACATGCTAGTTTAAATCTCAGTAGCAAGCAAGAAGCTGTCTAAATCTGTTTATAAAAACAAACAGTTGAGTAACGTTAACAGTTGGACAAAATGGAGATGGGCGGAACCATTCTAAACCGACTTGATTTGATATCTGTATAAAAAATAAATGACAAATTGGGTACAGTGAGAAAAAAACGTAGGCTAAGTAAAGAAGCAGTAAGTAATGACTGCTTTTTATAACGTTACATTAAGGTTCCTAATTTAATTTTTTAATGATTAATGCTTTGTTTTTTTATGAGGAAATGTTCTATTGTCAATTCTCTGCCAATTTAAGCAAAAATACAATGTTTTATGATAGAAAAAGCGGCGTGGTTTAATTACTTCATTGTCTGTGTAGCGTTAGTGTTATTAGATTATCTCGGTCACATGCCAGCATATAACAAAAGATGTATCCTGGGATTCATTCAAAACTTTAATTTGTTTGAAAAAGCAATACATAAATATGTTTAAATTTGACTGAAGTAGAACATTATATTAATCACAATTATTTCTGAGACAATCAATTGTTCAGCAACATTTGTAATTGTTACAGCTCCAATTATCATATTAATAATATAATGGGTTGTTTATTTAGTTTGTACTTTGGTGATTTGTACAGTAAATTTATTAAATGGAACCTATTTTTGGGATTGTTATACTTTTTTGTAGTTTTTCCTCACATTTAGTCCTGTGGCCATAGCATGGTTATAACCATAGCCTACTGGTTATAATATGTTTTTGGTGACATTCATGTGAAAATACCTTTAGAATTTTTAGACTTATTAGTTTTTATAAAAAACTAATTTTGATTGCTGATTTGCTGAAGAACATCCAGAATGTAAAGTAGCCTAACAGTCATTAGCATTCATCCCTACAGCAGGAAGTCCTCAAATCTTCTTGTTAATTGTTGTACAGGTAAGATGTGGAACTGCTGTGGTCTGCGATCTTCCCAGAAGGAACCAGGTACAGAGCTACTAGAAAGGAAACTGATAAAAATGTCAGACTTTCTCTATTACCTTTTTTGTACTTATGTAAACTTGAAATTCAGTGGTTTATGTTAGCTGTAATTGCTGTCGGGCACTAATTTTATCCTGCTTTACGTACTTTGCATACTTTTAGACAGCATGTTTCACTATCCGTGTGGTTAACAGGGACTACTCAGGGTTAAAATGCAAGGATTCAAGAAAGAATAAACCTTAAGCAGTTGTGTTTCATTGGGTATACTTTGGATACTTGGTCAGT
The DNA here is from genome assembly GCF_031162955.1 of Sander vitreus. NCBI lineage: Eukaryota > Metazoa > Chordata > Actinopteri > Perciformes > Percidae > Sander > Sander vitreus. Next base: position 1,684 of record NW_027596045.1, read on the forward strand.
TCCTCTGAAGAGCGTGGAGGTGGAGCTGGAGGTGAGGGACCATGTGGCTACAGTGGTCTCCACTCTGAACTATGAGAACAAGAGGGACAAACCACTGGAGGCTGTTTTTGTCTTCCCTCTGCCTGGGGATGCTGCTGCCTGTCACTCCAGTGCTATAAATACAGTAACTGAATGTAAACATTAGTTACACACAAACACAAAACTGTTTTCTATAAACCAGACAGGCAACCTTTTCCATACAGATTCAGTGCTTATTTGTGAAATAATTTGGAGCTAAACAGGTGTCTTTAGTTTGTGTCCTAAGCTCCTTTAAATATATTTGATATTTTGGGAGCTTTAACGTAAATTAGTGAGTTCCAACTCTGGATTACCAAACAGACTGAGGGTCTGAGACTGTTGAATCTAGTCAGGGTCATTGGAGTGTACAGGTGACGCAAACCAGGATCAGACACAGAGTAGCTCAGGGCAACAAGATGCAGCATCAATTTACTGTACTGCCCAATTAAATGTTAAGTTAGAAAACTGATTAATTTTGATCAGAATCATAAAATAATTTGTTTTGCTATTGTAACGCTGCATGTCTTCTGCAGGGGCATAGCACAACATTCTGGGCTCTGTAGAAAGGCATTTTCTATGGGCCGCTTCCCGCATCTACAGCTATTCATTCTAGCATCTTTTTGGGCCCTCCTCTAATGAGGGCCCTGGGTAATCAGTCCCCTTTTTCCCCCCAGTCCGACGCCCCTGGTCTTCTGAGACAACATATCGTGACAGCTGTTTGGAACTGAATGAAGAATGTGGATATGATGCGTGCAATGACAATGGTATGTTTTATTTCAGTGGTACACAGACTTGACAACTTTAGGTTACTTAACGTAACCCCGGTTCTTTGATAACAGAGTGAGGTGTTTCACTATGGGGAATCGCCCCGCCGTGACCAACTATGGAAGCTCCAATGACACCACGTCTGTCCGTGACAGACAGGTCAAACTGTGCTAGGGCCACGCCCCCTCATATAATCACAGTTGACCAGCTCCTTACAAATCATTCCAGATAGGTTTCTTTCCGTGTCTCTGCAAGGTAGGACGTGTTGGTGAAATACCTCACTCTGTTATCAAAGAACCGGGGTTACGTTAAGTAACCTAAAGTTATTTTTCTAACTTCGTTCGGTGTTTCACTATGGGAGATATAGACCACTCCCGGATTGCCTGAATCTCCCGAAGCCAAATAATATCGAACTGAGAGTCAAACTAACCCCGGCGCCGTAACCTCCAGCACAGCCTGTGCCAAGGACGGTCTGGAAACGGAGAGCCTGTAAAACCTCACAAATCTGTGAGGCGTAGCCCAGCTTGCTGCCGCACAAATTTCTTTCACTGACACACCCCTGAAAAGGGCCCATGAAGTGGCCATGCCCCTGGTGGAATGAGCTCTCAGACGCTGTGGGGCCTGCAAACCTTTACACTCATAAGCCAATGATATGGCCTCCACAATCCAGTGGGACAGCATCTGGCGGGACAATGGCCTACCCTTGTGGGGAGTAGCCCAGGACATGAACAGCTGATCTGCGTAGCCCAGGACATGAACAGCTGATCTGCTTTTCTGAACCCAACCGTCCGACTCACATACATGTGCAGAGCCCGAACAGGGCATAACATGTGAAGTCTTTGCTCCTCTCCTGAGGAGAAAGGAGGTGGGTGGAAAGCACCTTAATTGTGGAGAAAGCTTTCCCTTTATCCATCAGGTAGTGCAGGAAACACAGCAGGTCCACCACAGAACACTGAAAAGGGATGCTATCCCTATGTTCGCACCACTCCTTAAAAACCCGCCACTTTCCGCAGTAAAGAGAGCGGGTGGACGCGGCCCTTGCGCTCTGAATGGTGTCAATGACTTGTTCTGACAGGCCTGATGCATTCAGGTTCCACCTCTCAGGGGCCAAGCCCAGAGCGCTATGCGGTCTGGGTGAGGGTGGTAGATTTCCCCGCCCTCTTGGGAGAGAAGGTCTCTGCGTATGGGGAGAGGCCATGGCTCCGCCAGGAGCTGCATTATATCTGCTACCCAATGCTTGGATGACCACTGCTACTGTGGAGTTGTCTGTTTTCACTAAAACATGACGACTTTGGAGAAAGTGCAGAAAATGCTTCAGAGCCAGAAACACCGCCATAAGCTCCAAGACATTTATGTGAGCCTGGGCTAATCTCTGGCTCCATGTGCCATTCACTGTTCTCCCTGTGTCAGTGTCGCTCCCCATCCTGACAGGGACACGTCCGTTGTCATAGTTACTCTGGATGAAACACCCGGTCGGGACACCCGATGCGAGAGCCGCCGTGTCTCTCTACGAGTGGAGGGCTGCTATGCACGCCAGAGTTATTTTCATTCTTAGGTTGAGGTGACTGCGTGGGCACAGGTGTAATGCTGCAACCCAACGCTGAAAATCCCTCATCATTAAAAGCCCCAAATGTACCACAGACACTACTGACGCCATCAGGCCGAGCAGGCGTAGGCATAGTCTGAACGGCACGGCTTTGCTCAGCCGGAAAAAGGAGAGACATTGCCCCAGAGACACTAATCTCCCCTCCGATAGCATTTTAGTATTTTTTATTTTTTTATTATAGCAGTAGTATTTTGTTCCATTTGTATCTGGTGTTTTAGTTCTATGTCTTGTCCCCTTGTGTTTGTATTATTTACAGTCTTTTTTTGTATTTTTATTCGGTATATTTCTGTTTCCGGTTTTATTTTGATAGTTGGGTTTTTTGTCTTATCTTGTCTTGTCTAGTTTTACTTCCTGTTTTTTCCCACCTTGGTTGATTACCCTGCCACTCCTAATGTGTTTCACCTGCTGTTTCACCTGCCCCTCGTTACCCCGTTACCCAGTGTATTTAGTCCTTGTGTTTCCCTTGTCTCTTGTCAGATTGTTTTGTGTCCGTTTGTGTCCCTGTGCTGTCAGTTTGTTCCTGTTGTTCCTGTATCCTGTCTGCGTGTTGTAGCCTGGGCCTTTGTTTTGGATTCCTCCCTGTTTTTCGTTGTGTTTTTCCAGTCTCTGTGCTGCCGTTTTTGGTTATTAATAAATCCCTGAGCTCCAACCATCTCCTGCCTGCCTGCCTCTGCCTGCATTTGGGTCCTTTAATCTCTGGAATTGTAACATAACAATCTGACCATTATGGACCCAGCGGAGAAGCTTCTTTTTAAGGAGGTGTTGGAGTTCGGCCAGACTTTTTTTCTCTCAGCCAGACCAGTATTGTCCTATCTTGGAGAGGCTCTCCATTCAGCGGCATTGGTTGTCGGAGAGACCACGGGTGAGTCACTTTGTTCCCCAGCTAGATGTATTTAAGAAGTGGCAAGAGCATTTCTTACAATCCACTTCCAGTGACTTACCCACCAGCCTGCCTGTTAACATCCATGCAACCTGCTCAGTCTACGCCCCCAACCAGCAGTCTCTTGAGGATATCTGCCCGGCCGAACCCACCGGCACCCATAGAGGTCGAAGACGGGGAAAAA
>NW_027596046.1:0-5279 GCF_031162955.1 Sander vitreus
CAAATGTATAGGTGCACTACTAGTGTGATTACATGTAGTTGAGTACTCCTAACCCCAAACTGCGTCTTCAACAGTTTTGAGAACCTCTGGGGTTCATCGTCTTTAAATAGCTTGTTTTCACTTGGTACACTCGCTACTGGGCCATACCACTCTGAACACGCCCGATCTCGTCCGATCTCGGAAGCTAAGCAGGGTCGGGCCGGGTCAGTACTTGGATGGGAGACCGCCTGGGAATACCCGGTGCTGTAAGCTTTTTCTTTCCGTCAGCAGAGGGCGTTAGTAATGGTCAAATGAAGCAAAGCAAAACACTGTCTTCATTTTCTGAGCTCACTAGATGCCACTTTCTGTTCAACAAAGGGTTGAAAACACACTGAATTGCCATTCCTTTTAACCCTTTCTTTGAACAGAGATTGCCATCTAGTGAGCTTAGAAAATAAAGACAGTGGTTTGCAAAGCTTCATTTCACCATCGCCAGAGGGCGCTACTCCTCCTTTGCTGGAGACAGAGCTGACAAGGAAACTGTACGGAGGATGCAACTTTTTTTTTGGAAGCAACATCTTTAATTAAAACTAAAATAAACAACCTCACAGTGTTCAACAATTCAAGTAGGAGTTCATGCACTTTGACCATGAATTCTTTGTTCTTGTTCTTCAAGATTGTGCCGATCTGGATAGTTTTGAAATCAAAGATATCTACATTTTGGATCATGCAAATTTACGGAAGACTACAAGTCACTCAAGTCTGAGTAAAGGTAAAGTTCAAAAGAATTGAGAAATAATTACAGTAATGAAAAAAATAAACATGGAAATACATACATGTAAGAATACATATAGCAACAGGCTAAATGAATGAATAAATATGGAACAAAACAAATGAAAGAATGCTTAAAAAATACAGCAGTGTTAATTACAGTACCGAAAAAAAAGAGAGCAAAAAAGCAATTCAACTTGTTGGTTCGAAGATGAATGTAGTTGAACTACCAGAGAGCTACTGCAAAATGTATAGGTGCACTACTAGTGTGATTACATGTAGTTGAGTACTCCTCAACCCCAAACTGCGTCTTCAACAGTTTTGAGAACCTCTGGGGTTCATCGTCTTTAAATAGCTTGTTTTCACTTGGTACACTCGCTTACGGCCATACCACTCCTGAACACGCCCGATCTCGTCCGATCTCGGAAGCTAAGCAGGGTCGGGCCGGGTCAGTACTTGGATGGGAGACCGCCTGGGAATACCCGGTGCTGTGTTTTTCTTTCCGTCAGCAGAGGGCGCTAGTAATGGTCAAATGAAGCAAAGCAAAACACTGTCTTCATTTTCTGAGCTCACTAGATGCCACTTTCTGTTCAACAAAGGGTTGAAAACACACTGAATTGCCATTCCTTTAACCCTTTTCTTTGAACAGAGATTGCCATCTAGTGAGCTTAGAAAATAAAGACAGTGGTTTGCAAAGCTTCATTTCACCATCGCCAGAGGGCGCTACTCCTCCTTTGCTGGAGACAGAGCTGACAAGGAAACTGTACGGAGGATGCAACTTTTTTTTTGGAAGCAACATCTTTAATTAAAACTAAAATAAACAACCTCACAGTGTTCAACAATTCAAGTAGGAGTTCATGCACTTTGACCATGAATTCTTTGTTCTTGTTCTTCAAGATTGTGCCGATCTGGATAGTTTTGAAATCAAAGATATCTACATTTTGGATCATGCAAATTTACGGAAGATCGACAAGTCACTCAAGTCTGAGTAAAGGTAAAGTTCAAAAGAATTGAGAAATAATTACAGTAATGAAAAAAATAAACATGGAAATACATACATGTAAGAATACATATAGCAACAGGCTAAATGAATGAATAAATATGGAACAAAACAAATGAAAGAATGCTTAAAAATACAGCAGTGTTAATTACAGTACCAAAAAAAGAGAGCAAAAAAGCAATTCAACTTGTTGGTTCGAAGATGAATGTAGTTGAACTACCAGAGAGCTACTGCAAAATGTATAGGTGCACTACTAGTGTGATTACATGTAGTTGAGTAATCCTCAACCCCAAACTGCGTCTTTCAACAGTTTTGAGAACCTCTGGGGTTCATCGCCTTTAAATAGCTTGTTTTCACTTGGTACACTCGCTACGGCCATACCACTCTGAACACGCCCGATCTCGTCCGATCTCGGAAGCTAAGCAGGGTCGGGCCGGGTCAGTACTTGGATGGGAGACCGCCTGGGAATACCCGGTGCTGTGTTTTTTCTTTTCCGTCAGCAGAGGGCGCTAGTAATGGTCAAATGAAGCAAAGCAAAACACTGTCTTCATTTTCTGAGCTCACTAGATGCCACTTTTCTGTTCAACAAAGGGTTGAAAACACACTGAATTGCCATTCCTTTAACCCTTTTCTTTGAACAGAGATTGCCATCTAGTGAGCTTAGAAAAATAAAGACAGTGGTTTGCAAAGCTTCATTTCAATTATCGCCAGAGGGCGCTTACTCCTCCTTTGCTGGAGACAGAGCTGACAAGGAAACTGTACGGGAGGATGCAACTTTTTTTTGGAAGCAACATCTTTAATTAAAACTAAAATAAACAACCTCACAGTGTTCAACAATTCAAGTAGGAGTTCATGCACTTTGACCATGAATTCTTTGTTCTTGTTCTTCAAGATTGTGCCGATCTGGATAGTTTTGAAATCAAAGATATCTACATTTTGGATCATGCAAATTTACGGAAGACTACAAGTCACTCAAGTCTGAGTAAAGGTAAAGTTCAAAAGAATTGAGAAATAATTACAGTAATGAAAAAAATAAAACATGGAAATACATACATGTAAGAATACATATAGCAACAGGCTAAATGAATGAATAAATATGGAACAAAACAAATGAAAGAATGCTTAAAAATACAGCAGTGTTAATTACAGTACCGAAAAAAAGAGAGCAAAAAAGCAATTCAACTTGTTGGTTCGAAGATGAATGTAGTTGAACTACCAGAGAGCTACTGCAAAATGTATAGGTGCACTACTAGTGTGATTACATGTAGTTGAGCACTCTCAACCCCAAACTGCGTCTTCAACAGTTTTGAGAACCTCTGGGGTTCATCGTCTTTAAATAGCTTGTTTTCACTTGGTACACTCGCTACGGGCCATACCACTTCTGAACACGCCCGATCTCGTCCGATCTCGGAAGCTAAGCAGGCCGGGCCGGGTCAGTACTTGGATGGGAGACCGCCTGGGAATACCCGGTGCTGTGTTTTTCTTTCCGTCAGCAGAGGGCGCTAGTAATGGTCAATGAAGCAGCAAACACTGTCTTCATTCTGAGCTCACTAGATGCCACTTTCTGTTCAACAAAGGGTTGAAAACACACTGAATTGCCATTCCTTTAACCCTTTTCTTTGAACAGAGATTGCCATCTAGTGAGCTTAGAAAATAAAGACAGTGGTTTGCAAAGCTTCATTTCACTATCGCCAGAGGGCGCTACTCCTCCTTTGCTGGAGACAGAGCTGACAAGGAAACTGTACGGAGGATGCAACTTTTTTTTTGGAAGCAACATCTTTAATTAAAACTAAAATAAACAACCTCACAGTGTTCAACAATTCAAGTAGGAGTTCATGCACTTTGACCATGAATTCTTTGTTCTTGTTCTTCAAGATTGTGCCGATCTGGATAGTTTTGAAATCAAAGATATCTACATTTTGGATCATGCAAATTTACGGAAGATCGACAAGTCACTCAAGTCTGAGTAAAGGTAAAGTTCAAAAGAATTGAGAAATAATTACAGTAATGAAAAAATAAACATGGAAATACATACATGTAAGAATACATATAGCAACAGGCTAAATGAATGAATAAATATGGAACAAAACAAATGAAAGAATGCTTAAAAATACAGCAGTGTTAATTACAGTACCGAAAAAAGAGCAAAAAGCAATTCAACTTGTTGGTTCGAAGATGAATGTAGTTGAACTACCAGAGAGCTACTGCAAAATGTATAGGTGCACTAATAGTGTGATTACATGTAGTTGAGTACTCTCAACCCCAAACTGCGTCTTCAACAGTTTTGAGAACCTCTGGGGTTCATCGTCTTTAAATAGCTTGTTTTCACTTGTTACACTCGCTACGTGCCATACCACCCCTGAACACGCCCTCGATCTCGTCCGATCTCGGAAGCTGCAGGGTCGGGCCGGTCAGTACTTGGATGGGAGACCGCCTGGGAATACCCGGGTAGCTGTAAGTTTTTTCTTTCCGTCAGCAGAGGGCGCTAGTATGATAATGATGAAGTCAAGAAAAGCACCATCTTCGATGTTGAGCTCACTAGGATGCCACTTCTGTTCAACAAAGGGTTGAAAACACACTGAATACATCCTTTAACCCTTTTCTTTGAACAGAGATTGCCATCTAGTGAGCTTAGAAAATAAAGACAGTGGTTTGCAAAGCTTCATTTCACCATCTATCGCAGGGCGCGCTCCCCCTTTGCTGGAGACAGAGCTGACAAAGAGAAACTGCACGGAGGACTGCACCTTTTGTTTTCATCTGGAAGCAACATCTTTACTGCAAACTAAACATGAAACAACCTCACAGTGTTCAACAGTGGAAGTAGGAGTTCATGGCTTTGACCGCGAATTCTTGTTCTTGTTCTTCAAGATTAGCCGATCTCGATAGTTTTGAAATCAAAGATATCTACATTTTGGATCATGCAAATTTACGGAAGACTACAAGTCACTCAAGTCTGAGTAAAGGTAGAAAGTTCAAAAAGAATTGAGAAATAATTACAGTAATGAAAAAATAAACATGGAAATACATACATGTAAGAACACATATAGCAACAGGCTAAATGAATGAATAAATATGGAACAAAACAAATGAAAGAATGCTTAAAAAATACAGCGTGCTAATTACAGTCCCGAAAAAAGAGAGCAAATAAGCTACCCAACTTGTTGGTTCGAAGATGAATGTAGTTGAACTACGCAGAGCTACGCTGCAAAATGTATAGGTGCACTACTAGTGTGATTACATGTAGTTGAGTACTCTCAACCCCAAACTGTGTCTTCAACAGTTTCTGAGAACCTCTGGTTCATCGCCTTAAATAGCTTGTTTTCACTTGGGTACACTCGCTAGCTGTGCCATACTCACCCTGAACAGCGCTGAATTCTCGGCCCGAGCCCAGGAAGCTCAGCAGGGCCGGGCCGGGTCAGTACTTGGATGAGACCGCCTGGGAATACCCGGTGGTGTGTTTTTCTTTCCGTCTGCAAGTGCAGGAGGGCGTGCCAGTAATCGCCAGTGCAGCCAAAGCTAAAAGACTGTC
>NW_027596047.1:0-5205 GCF_031162955.1 Sander vitreus
GTGCTTCAGCCACTTAACTGAACGGGTTGTATTTGGGATAGCCATCTAATTCAATTCAATTCAATTTTATTTATAGTATCAAATTATAACAGGAGTTATCTCGAGACACTTTACAGATAGAGTAGGTCTAGACCACACTCTATAGTTTACAAAGACCCAACAATTCCAGTAATTCCCCCAAGAGCAAGCCTTTAGTGCGACAGTTGCGAGGAAAAACTCCCTTTTAGGAAGAAATCTCGGACAGACCCAGGCTCTTGGTAGGTGGTGTCTGACGGTGCCGGTTGGGGGTGTGATGAACAGTGGTATTAATAGTCACAAAGATAATGGAACAGTGACTACAAATGGTAGTCGTAGTAGTTCATGTCATAACAGGGCAATGCAGGGTGTTACAGGATGTAGCGTGACACAGCAGAGCATTGCTGGACGTAGCAGGACGCAGCAGGGTTCAGTAGGACTGCAGGGTACCACATCTATATGTGGCTTACATTTATTTTGTGCAAAACTCTTGCTCAAATCTAAATGAATTATAATTTGGTGCATGTGGGTACCATGAGATTAACTAGATGGATTAATTGTTTAGAATCAAAACTAAATAATGATATGTCACATGCTGCCTAAAGTTTAAACATACACGCTAAGCAGCGCAAGGGAACGGAGATCTACTACGCAAAGCAACTAACTGAGACTGAGTTTCATTTATCAAAATGTGCTATCACATCAGGCCCATAAGAGGGCGGACAATTTTTGGCACTGAGCTTTTAGTTCAAGTTTTACAGTATTTGCATATTTTATCAGTTATGTGGTGCTTAAGGCAGATAAACCTGACTGCCATAATGGAGAGACATATGTTAGACATAATCACCAATTTATTCTGAGCAAGGATTTCCTTTTTCTTTACATTAAATTTTGATTAGATGTTGACATTGGGATGCTAAAGTAACACACATTGGTTAAAGGTATTTACAAAAGTCCAAAGACTTGGGAGGTCTTTCATGACCACATTTTCAAGACTATTATTGTGCAGCAAATTGCAAAGGTCTTTTACAGTGGATACCTTCAGAGCAGAGGTATATGATTTCAAATAAATGGCTACACCGTAGGTAATGCATATTCAAACCTTAATCAAAATATTACCATAGGCAGGTAATTTACTGTTATCAGGTTACTGTAATTTATAAACCTACTGAATGAAGGGGTGGCTTGCTGTTCATCATTGCTCTTAACCTTGTCATGTTTTGAATTTAATTCATAGCTGATGTAAAGACCTAAATGAATAACAATCTCTTTTTATTACAGTGGGAAAACTTGGCCGCCACAGTGGGTGACGGAGGAGAACACCACAAATTAAGGAAAATTTCAATCCCATTGTTTTGTTCCATAAGCTATGTGTATGTTGTTATACAGTATATTAAAAAAATTCAAAAGCCTGAAAGACTCCCACTTTGTAGCAAACCAGAGAACACATGCTGTGTTTGCAAAAGCTTGACAGATCATCTCTCTCCTTCACACTTAGATAGATAGATAGATAGATAGATAGATAGATAGATAGATAGATAGATAGATAGATAGATAGATATTGCATACTTCCAATAATATAAATTAGGGCTGTCAATCGATTAAAAAATGTAATCTAATTAATTACATACTCTGTGATTAATTAATCAAAATTAATCGCATACATAATTAACGGTGCCTGAACCGATACTTTTTAAGAAAGTAAAAAAAGAAAACAAAAAAAGGGTACTAAACAACAGTTGGTGACATTAAAGAACGGCTTGTTTACTGCTAAGGCCATATGGTCAAAATTAAATGATTTAATAATAATGTATAACAATAACTTATTTCATTAGTAAATTGCTGTGGAACGACAAAAACAACCACCAGATAGGAAAAGGACATTTACAATAATTTCAAATGCACCACGAGAGTGTTGTTTACCAGTTTCAATGAACGCACCGACTGTGTTGTTTCTCCGACGGCAGCTGCAGATTGTTACATCCCGGTGTTGAATCCTCTACAGTAAAACAGTCAAACTTTACACCGTTTAGCGTTAGCTGTCAGCATTTTAACCGTGTTTAATCCAGCTACTAGCTAGCGGTAGGCTAACATTAGCTGCTGTTGAGTATTGTGTTAACTAGCGTCACATGCAGCGGGGTTTGTTGTTTCCTGTAGTCTGTTTCAGAGCATCAGAGAGAAGCGCAGACATATCAGTGGCACCAGATTTTTGTCTGTATGCAAACGTCAATATGGAATGGATTAATCTGCGTTAATTTTTTTAACGCGTTATTTTTTCTCAGATTAATTAATGAACGCGTTATTTTGACAGCCCTAATATAAATACAATTAATTAACCTCCATGCAGAGAAAAACTTGATCATACACCAGAAATAAGTTATTACTAAGACAAGACACGTGGTGGCAGCACTGTGTATGTCATAAGAAACGTCATCAGTGGAACACTGCCTGGCTATTTATTGAAATATCGTGATCGAGGAGTAATACCACAAATAACACGCCAGTCCATATTCTTACAAAGTGAAAATATTCAAACAGCTAACAAAGATTCCAACAAGCAAGCTAAAAGGACTTCTTCTTCTTCTTTTTCTTCTTCGTGGGGCCATGATGCGTTGGGTCAAAACCCATCAATGAGATTGCACCACACAGGAAGTTAAATGCACAGAGGATCCGGTAGATTTCAAAATTAAACAGCGGACAAATATCTGATCGTAACTCGTCACTTTGTCAACATTAGTTTCTCCAACTGCCATGGAATAATGTGTTGATCATCAAATCAACCTCAGACGCAACGCATGTAGTGGGCGAGGGTTTGATCCATCAGATGGAGCAAAATCGCAAGGGAGTCCTATGTGGAATCTGGGGCCACAGCTATGCTAGGCGATAGCAGCGTCCATAGCAACCAAAACGTGTCAGTTTCACATTATTCTGGCAATATCTGAAAAATCTTCGCAAGCAAGCGAATGATTATGTACATTCACTGAGTCAATATTATGAAAATAAAATATATATTTCTCGCCAGAAATGTAATCAACACGCATTTTTAAAAAAGAAAAGAAACTAACTCAAAATATTGATTTTTTTCACTAAAAATGAGAGAAATGTCCGCCATGTTTTTGGTTCTCACGGCCGGAATCTTGAAAGTCACGTGACTTTTTTTGACGCAAATCGATAGGAAAAGAATAGGCAGAAAAAATGTAACAGTCATACAATTCAAGGGCCATTATTGTAACCCCTCTATGTTATTGCACTTTGGACCAACGTAGTCAGGGTACATTTTTATATGAGACTGGGTCGGCTCTGCTTGTGCTCAAACTTTGTGCTTAGACTCAGATATGTTGTTCTGTGGACAGATTTCCTGCTCTCAGCTTTGGCCCTTCTCCTCGCACTCAGCCTGATTCTGCGCGCTTGCAAATCTTCTCCTCTCGTATCTCTCCTGCGCACTTGGATTTTTATGTGTTACAACACTATCAAAATTCCACAACCAATAGAATGCCAGGTGTAGTGTTGACCAATGAAATGATCCCTGCCCCGTTGAGGGTGCGTTCGTTTTATGTTAGAACATCTGTTACGGACAGCTCCTCTGTAACCATGGGTCTGAAACCCAAGTTTATTTACCCCCGCCGTCCATCGCTTTATTATCAGTATATGTCAATAATGTGCACAGAATGGTCGACGCTCTTTCACCTGCACCCATCAGGAAACGGGAGAAAGCTTTGAAGTGGGACATATCAAGTTACGCACATAGTATATGGCGCTAGCCATAGCTAGCCTAGCTTGATGTCCGTAAACAAATAGCTTTTCTTTATACCGGTAGTTTAGCTAGCTATATTGAACGACATATGACGGACAGTAAGTGTGTATTTACAACTGGTATTTAATGACCCCACTTTGTATTTTTTCCTCATTTGGTTAACCATGTTCCTGGGGATTTGGCTAATTTTGGACATGTTAGAGGCAATAGTAAAACCTAAACTGTATGTTGTATGCCATGTTCATATTTGCAACAAATTAAAACCCTTATCAAGGCAAGTAGGTTTTTCATGTTCTGTAATATTTATAAAAAAAAACAGTACAATTAAATTTACCAGAGTGGACACTTGCAGGTTGTTAAACGGCTTTAATTTACCTTTACAAAACAATGAGTAATTCATAACAAACTGCACAATATTTGACACAAAACCTAAAAAGCATATGGGTTATACTACTGTGAAGCAGTACACTTTTCCTGTAGGATTTACTGTAGCAGGAACATTGATATTGGCAAACAGATGACTGAGGTACAGGTGAGTTTGTGAGCAGGGTTATGATATGAACTAAAATAAAGATAAGATAAGCCTAGTGTTCACAAGAGGGATAATTCAGGTATTGCAACACAAGTTAAGAATAATTGAATTAAATAGGAGGTATATACAACTAGTAGAAGATAAATTAACTATACAAAAGCAATTAAGGTAAAGTTATGAGGTAGTAGCAAGCTAAAGTGACGTATAATCAATAGCAGTGAGTCAAGTCAACAGTGTACACCAGAATAATATATACTGTGATTAAGTAATGATTCTTAGTGTTGTCTGTAGCCTACTAATATAACAAAACAGAAAAATAATATAGTGTATGATGCAGTATGGAGAACAACCGAGTCCCATATGACCCCAAGAGACTTTAAGTGCAGCCATTGATGATGTTGCAGATGGTTGTAGTCTGTAGCCAGTCATAAAGTAGGTAGATCTGGAGCAGCAGGGTGACTTCTAGCTTTCATGGGTGGGTGATGCAAAAACGGACATAAACAATCCAGTTTCTGGTGTTCTTTCAGATATATTACAGTTTAGGTTTTACTATTGGCTCTAACATGAAATTAGCCAAATCCCCAGGAACAAGGAAAAAAACAAAGTGGGGTCATTAAATACACACATACTGTCCGTCATATGTCGTTCAATCTAGCTAGCTAAACTACCGGTATAAAGAAAAGCTATTTGTTTACGGACATCAAGCTAGGCTATATGCTAGCATATCTGAAATTAGCCAAATTCCCAGGAAATGGTTAACCAAACGAGGAAAAAATAGTAATAATAAAGTGGGGTCATTAAATACCAGTTGTAAATACACATTTACTGTCCGTCATATGTCGTTTAATCTAGCTAGCTAAACTACCGGTATAAAGAAAAGCTATTTGTTTACGGACATCAAGCC
>NW_027596049.1:0-5169 GCF_031162955.1 Sander vitreus
GGCCTCGCAATGAGTGGGTTTTTCCCACTTGGAAATTGTACGTCAAACAAGGCTGGTTATGGAACTAGGTAAGGGGTTAATAGCCAAGATCATCGAGCGATGATCCTAAACCGTGGGTGGGCGGACATTGTGAAGCCGGCCCGCAATGTCATGTAGCCATTCTAGCATTGTCAAGCCAGCTTTGCATAGGTGCACACCAAATGGTTAGGTTTAGGGCTCGGATTACCTGGTAAGGCATAGACTATACATTAGGTTTAGGCAAAATGGCCTTAAATCTGAATGAGATCAATAGATCATAGGTCAAGGTTAGGTCAAAAAGACCATGATTAGATTTAGGTATACATTAGGTTTAGGCCAAAAGGCCTTAAATCCAAATTAGATCAATAGATCATAGGTTAAGGTTAGGTCAGAAAGACCATGGTTAGGTTTAGGTCAAAAGAACAGTGGTCCTTAACAACAGGTAATTGCCCATGAAGAGAAAAACTGCTTAATACCTTTACACCACACGGTTGGAAAGACAGTACCGTCACAAATCAGACTCCATCAATGATGTAGAAACATGTTAAATCTTACATATGAACTGTAATATTAACTGTGATTAATTCGTGGCTGATGAAGCCATATAGAAACAGATAGAAATAAGAAAACATCTCAATGTATGCAGTGATAATATCACTTTCTGCATGTCATCTAGCCATGCCGGCATTGTAAAGCAGGCCTCGTGAAGTCATCTACTCATGCTGGCATTGTAAAGCCGGTCTCGCAATGAGTGGGTTTTTTCACACTTGGAAATTGTACTTCAACCAAGGCTAAGTGGGTAATAGCCAGGATCATCAAGTGATGATCCTAAACCATGTGTGGGCTGACATTGTGAAGCCGGCCTCGCAATGTCATCTAGTCATGCCGGCATTGTGAAGCCGGCCTCGCAATGTCATCTAGTCATGCCGGCATTGTGAAGCCGGCCTCGCAATGTCATCAAGCCATGCTTGCATTGTAAAGCCGGCCTCGCAATGTCATCTAGTCATTCTGGCATTGTAAGGCCGGCCTCGCAATGAGTGGGTTTTTCACACTTGGTAATTGTATTTCAACCAAGGCTGGTTATGGAACTAGGTAAGGGGGTAATAGCCAGGATCATCAAGCGATGATCATAAGCCGTGGGTGGGCGGACATTGTAAAGCCGGCCTCGCAATGTCATCTAGTCATGCTGGCATTGTGAAGCCGGCCTCGCAATGTCGTCAAGCCATTCTAGCATTGTAAAGCCAGCTTTGCATAGGTACACATCAAATGGTTAGGTTTGGGGGCTAGGATTACCTGGTAAGGCATAGACTACACATTAGCTTTAGGCAAAACGGCCTTAAATCTAAATGAGATCGATAGATCATAGGTTAAGGTTAGGTCAAAAAGACCATGATTGGATTTAGGTATACATTAGGTTTAGGCCAAAAGGCCTTAAATCCAAATTAGATCAATAGATCATAGGTTAAGGTTAGGTCAGAAAGAACATTGATAGGTTTAGGTCAAAAGAACAGTGGTCCTTAACAACAGGTAATTGCCCATGAAGAGAAAACTGCTTAATACCTTTACACCACTCGGATGGAAAGACAGTACAGTCACAAATCAGACTCCATCAATTATGTAGAAACATGTTAAATCTTACATATGAACTGTAATATTAACTGTGATTAATTTCGTGGCTGATGAAGCCATATAGCAACAGATAGAAATAAGAAAACATCTCAATGTATGCAGTGATAATATCACTTTCTGCATGTCATCTAGCCATGCCGGCATTGTAAAGCAGGCCTCGCAATGTCATCAAGCCATGCTTGCATTGTAAAGCCGGCCTCGCAATGTCATCTAGTCATTCTGGCATTGTAAGGCCGGCCTCGCAATGAGTGGGTTTTTCACACTTGGTAATTGTATTTCAACCAAGGCTGGTTATGGAACTAGGTAAGGGGTAATAGCCAGGATCATCAAGCGATGATCATAAGCCGTGGGTGGGCGGACATTGTGAAGCCGGCCTCGCAATGTCATCTAGTCATGCTGGCATTGTGAAGCCGGCCTCGCAATGTCGTCAAGCCATTCTAGCATTGTAAAGCCAGCTTTGCATAGGTACACATCAAATGGTTAGGTTTGGGGCTAGGATTACCTGGTAAGGCATAGACTACACATTAGCTTTAGGCAAAACGCCCTTAAATCTAAATGAGATCGATAGATCATAGGTTAAGGTTAGGTCAAAAAGACCATGATTAGATTTAGGTATACATTAGGTTTAGGCCAAAAGGCCTTAAATCCAAATTAGATCAATAGATCATAGGTTAAGGTTAGGTCAGAAAGAACATTGATAGGTTTAGCTCAGAAGAACAGTGGTCCTTAACAACAGGTAATTGCCCATGAAGAGAAAACTGCTTAATACCTTTACACCACTCGGATGGAAAGACAGTACAGTCACAAATCAGACTCCATCAATTATGTAGAAACATGTTAAATCTTACATATGAACTGTAATATTAACTGTGATTAATTCGTGGCTGATGAAGCCATATAGAAACAGACAGAAATAAGAAAACATCTCAATGTATGCAGTGATAATATCACTTTCTGCATGTCATCTAGCCATGCCGGCATTGCGAAGCCGGCCTCGCAATGTCATCAAGCCATGCTTGCATTGTAAAGCCGGCCTCGCAATGTCATCTAGTCATTCTGGCATTGTAAGGCCGGCCTCGCAATGAGTGGGTTCCTCACACTTGGTAATTGTATTTCAACCAAGTCTGGTTATGGAACTAGGTAAGGGGGTAATAGCCAGGATCATCAAGCGATGATCATAAGCCGTGGGTGGGCGGACATTGTAAAGCCGGCCTCGCAATGTCATCTAGTCATGCTGGCATTGTGAAGCCGGCCTCGCAATGTCGTCAAGCCATTCTAGCATTGTAAAGCCAGCTTTGCATAGGTACACATCAAATGGTTAGGTTTGGGGCTAGGATTACCTGGTAAGGCATAGACTACACATTAGCTTTAGGCAAAACGGCCTTAAATCTAAATGAGATCGATAGATCATAGGTTAAGGTTAGGTCAAAAAGACCATGATTGGATTTAGGTATACATTAGGTTTAGGCCAAAAGGCCTTAAATCCAAATTAGATCAATAGATCATAGGTTAAGGTTAGGTCAGAAAGAACATTGATAGGTTTAGGTCAAAAGAACAGTGGTCCTTAACAACAGGTAATTGCCCATGAAGAGAAAAACTGCTTAATACCTTTACACCACTCGGATGGAAAGACAGTACAGTCACAAATCAGACTCCATCAATTATGTAGAAACATGTTAAATCTTACATATGAACTGTAATATTAACTGTGATTAATTCGTGGCTGATGAAGCCATATAGAAACAGACAGAAATAAGAAAACATCTCAATGTATGCAGTGATAATATCACTTTCTGCATGTCATCTAGCCATGCCGGCATTGTGAAGCCGGCCTCGCAATGTCATCAAGCCATGCTTGCATTGTAAAGCCGGCCTCGCAATGTCATCTAGTCATTCTGGCATTGTAAGGCCGGCCTCGCAATGAGTGGGTTTTTGACACTTGGAAATAAGCTGTTGGATGCTGTTGCGCTTGCAGCATATGTGCTGCAATTGGGACGGAATTCAACAGCTAGGTTCTATGTGTGAAAATGTGCTTCATTGTAAAGCCGGCCTCGTAATGCCATCTAGTCATGCCGGCATTGTGAAGCCGGCCTCGCAATGTCATCAAGCCATGCTTGCATTGTAAAGCCGGCCTCGCAATGTCATCAAGCCATGCTTGCATTGTAAGGCCGGCCTCGCAATGAGTGGGTTTCTCACACTTGGTAATTGTATTTCAACCAAGGCTGGTTATGGAACTAGGTAAGGGGGTAATAGCCAGGATCATCAAGCGATGATCCTCAACCATGTGTGGGCGGACATTGTAAAGCCGGCCTCGCAATGTCATCTAGTCATGCCGGCATTGTGAAGCCGGCCTCGCAATGTCATCAAGCCATGCCGTCATTGTGAAGCCGGCCTCGCAATGTCATCAACCATGCTTGCATTGTAAAGCCGGCCTCGTAATGTCATCTAGTCATTCTGGCATTGTAAAGCCGGCCTCGCAATGAGTGGGTTTTTGACACTTGGAAATTAGCTGTTGGATGCTGTTGCGCTTGCAGCATATGTGCTGCAATTGGGACGGAATTCAACAGCTAGGTTCTATGTGTGAAAATGTGCTTCATTGTAAAGCCGGCTTGGCAATGATTGAAACGGGATACCAGGGGCACGGGCAATTTGGGCCCGCGGTTTTGTATGGCCACAGGGGGGGCTTAAGTGTGGGTGCCCAGGCTCGACCGGAGGTCAAGGTGCCCGGAGGTGGGCCCTTTTTCCTGAACGTATACCCGGGGAGTTGAGCCCCTTTCTGGGGCGCAATGGGTGGCTCTCCCGGTGTGGGCCTTGTAAAGTCGGCCTCGCAATGAGTGGGTTTTTCCCACTTGGAAATTGTACGTCAAACAAGGCTGGTTATGGAACTAGGTAAGGGGTTAATAGCCAAGATCATCGAGCGATGATCCTAAACCGTGGGTGGGCGGACATTGTGAAGCCGGCTCCGCAATGTCATGTAGCCATTCTAGCATTGTCAAGCCAGCTTTGCATAGGTGCACACCAAATGGTTAGGTTTAGGGCTCGGATTACCTGGTAAGGCATAGACTATACATTAGGTTTAGGCAAAATGGCCTTAAATCTGAATGAGATCAATAGATCATAGGTCAAGGTTAGGTCAAAAAGACCATGATTAGATTTAGGTATACATTAGGTTTAGGCCAAAAGGCCTTAAATCCAAATTAGATCAATAGATCATAGGTTAAGGTTAGGTCAGAAAGACCATGGTTAGGTTTAGGTCAAAAGAACAGTGGTCCTTAACAACAGGTAATTGCCCATGAAGAGAAAAACTGCTTAATACCTTTACACCACACGGTTGGAAAGACAGTACCGTCACAAATCAGACTCCATCAATGATGTAGAAACATGTTAAATCTTACATATGAACTGTAATATTAACTGTGATTAATTCGTGGCTGATGAAGCCATATAGAAACAGATAGAAATAAGAAAACATCTCAATGTATGCAGTGATAATATCACTTTCTGCATGTCATCTAGCCATGC
>NW_027596050.1:0-5286 GCF_031162955.1 Sander vitreus
GAATGGCAGTCAGTGTTTTTCAACCCTTTGTTGAACAGAAAGTGGCATCTAGTGAGCCTCAGAAAATGAAGACAGTGTTTTGCTTTTGCTTCATTTGACCATTACTAGCGCCCTCTGCTGACGTAGAAAAGAAAAAGCTTACAGCACCGGGTATTCCCAGGCGGTCTCCCATCCAAGTACTGACCCGGCCCGACTCTCTGCTTAGCTTCCGAGATCGGACGAGATCGGGCGTGTTCAGGGTGGTATGGCCGTAAGCTGAGTGTACCAAGTGAAAACAAGCTATTTAAAGACGATGAACCCCCAGAGGTTCTCAAAACTGTTGAAGACGCAGTTTGGGGGTTGAGGAGTACTCAACTACATGTAATCACACTAGTAGTGCACCTATACATTTTGCAGTAGCTTTCTGGTAGTTCAACTACATTCATCTTCGAACCAACAAGTTGAATTGCTTTTTTTTGCTCTTTTTTTTCGGTACTGTAATTAACACTGCTGTATTTTTAAGCATTCTTTCATTTGTTTTTGTTCCATATTTATTCATTCATTTAGCCTGTTGCTATATGTATTCTTACATGTATGTATTTCCATGTTTATTTTTTTTCATTACTGTAATTATTTCTCAATTCTTTTGAACTTTACCTTTACTCAGACTTGAGTGACTTGTCGTCTTCCGTAAATTTGCATGATCCAAAATGTAGATATCTTTGATTTCAAAACTATCCAGATCGGCACAATCTTGAAGAACAAGAACAAAGAATTCATGGTCAAAGTGCATGAACTCCTACTTGAATTGTTGAACACTGTGAGGTTGTTTATTTTAGTTTTAATTAAAGATGTTGCTTCCAAAAAAAAGTTGCATCCTCCGTACAGTTTCCTTGTCAGCTCTGTCTCCAGCAAAGGAGGAGTAGCGCCCTCTGGCGATGGTGAAATGAAGCTTGCAAACCACTGTCTTTATTTTCTAAGCTCACTAGATGGCAATCTCTGTTCAAAGAAAAGGGTTAAAGGAATGGCAATTCAGTGTGTTTTCAACCCTTTGTTGAACAGAAAGTGGCATCTAGTGAGCTCAGAAAATGAAGACAGTGTTTTTGCTTTGCTTCATTTGACCATTACTAGCGCCCTCTGCTGACGGAAAAGAAAAGCTTACAGCACCGGGTATTCCCAGGCGGTCTCCCATCCAAGTACTGACCCGGCCCGACCCTGCTTAGCTTCCGAGATCGGACGAGATCGGGCGTGTTCAGGGTGGTATGGCCGTAAGCGAGTGTACCAAGTGAAAACAAGCTATTTAAAGACGATGAACCCCAGAGGTTCTCAAAACTGTTGAAGACGCAGTTTGGGGGTTGAGGAGTACTCAACTACATGTAATCACACTAGTAGTGCACCTATACATTTTGCAGTAGCTCTCTGGTAGTTCAACTACATTCATCTTCGAACCAACAAGTTGAATTGCTTTTTTTGCTCTCTTTTTTTCGGTACTGTAATTAACACTGCTGTATTTTTAAGCATTCTTTCATTTGTTTTGTTCCATATTTATTCATTCATTTAGCCTGTTGCTATATGTATTCTTACATGTATGTATTTCCATGTTTATTTTTTTTCATTACTGTAATTATTTCTCAATTCTTTTGAACTTTACCTTACTCAGACTTGAGTGACTTGTCGCTCTTCCGCAAATTTGCATGATCCAAAATGTAGATATCTCTGATTTCAAAACTATCCAGATTGGCATAATCTTGAAGAACAAGAATATTCAATTCATGGTCAAAGTGCATGAACTCCTACTTGAATTGTTGAACACTGTGAGGTTGTTTATTTTAGTTTTAATTAAAGATGTTGCTTCCAAAAAAAAGTTGCATCCTCCGCACAGTTTCCTTGTCAGCTCTGTCTCCAGCAAAGGAGGAGTAGCGCCTCTGAGCGATGGTGAAATGAGTTTGCAAACCACTGTCTTATTTTTCTAGCTCACTAGATGGCACCTCTGTTCAAAGAAAAGGGTTAAAGGAATGGCAATTCAGTGTGTTTTTCAACCCTTTGTTGAACAGAAAGTGGCATCTAGTGAGCTCAGAAAATGAAGACAGTGTTTTGCTTTGCTTCATTTGACCATTACTAGCGCCCTCTGCTGACGGGAAAAGAAAGCTTACAGCACCGGGTATTCCCAGGCGGTCTCCCATCCAAGTACTGACCCTGCCCGACTCTGCTTAGCTTCCGAGATCGGACGAGATCGGGCGTGTTCAGGGTGGTATGGCCGTAAGCTTTAGTGTACAAGTGAAAACAAGTTATTTAAAGACGATGAACCCCAGAGGTTCTCAAAACTGCTGAAGACGCAGTTTGGGGCTGAGGAGTACTCAACTACATGTAATCACACTAGTAGTGCACTCATACATTTTGCAGTAGCTTCTTCTGGTAGTTCAACTACATTCATCTTCGAACCAACAAGTTGAATTGCTTTTTTTGCTCTTTTTTTCTCGGGTACTGTAATTAACACTGCTGTATTTTTTAAGCATTCTTTCATTTGTTTTGTTCCATATTTATTCATTCATTTAGCCTGTTGCTATATGTATTCTTACATGTATGTATTTCCATGTTTATTTTTTTCATTACTGTAATTATTTCTCAATTCTTTTGAACTTTACCTTACTCAGACTTGAGTGACTTGTCGTCTTTCCGTAAATTTGCATGATCCAAAATGTAGATATCTTTGATTTCAAAACTATCCAGATCGGCACAATCTTGAAGAACAAGAACAAAGAATCTCATGGTCAAAGTGCATGAACTCCTACTTGAATTGTTGAACACCGTGAGGTTGTTTATTTTAGCTTTTAATTAAAGATGTTGCTTCCAAAAAAGTTGCATCCTCCTAGACAGTTTCCTTTGTCAGCTCTGTCTCCAGCAAAGGAGGAGTAGCGCTCTGGCGATGGTGAAATGAAGCTTTTGCAAACCACTCGTCTTTATTTTTCAAGCTCACTAGATGGCAATCTCTGTTCAAAGAAAAGTGCTAAAGGAATGGCAATTCAGTGTGTTTTCAAACCCTTTGTTGAACAGAAAGTGGCATCTAGTGAGCTCAGAAAATGAAGACAGTGTTTTTGCTGTTTCATTTGACCATTACTAGCGCTCTCTGCTGACGGAAAGAAAGCTTACAGCACCGGTATTCTCAGGCTGATCTCCCATCCAGTACTGACCCGCCCGATCTTGCTTTAGCTTCTCGAGATCGACCCGAGATCGGCGTGTTCAGGGTGGTATGTCAGTAGTTGAGTGTACCGCGTGAAAACAAGCTATTTAAAGACGATGAACCCAGAGGTTCTCAAAACTGTTGAAGACGCAGCTTTGAAGGTTGAGTGAGTACTCACCACATGTAATCAATCCAGTAGTAGTGCACTCCCATACATTTTGTAGTCTCGGTAGTTCAACCATATTCATCTTCGAACCAACGTTGAATCATGCTTTGTTTTGCTCTTTTTTTCGGACTGTACTAACACTGCTGTATTTTTAAGTATCTTTTTCATTTGTTTTGTTCTCATATTTATCCATTCATTTAGCCTGTTACTATATGTATTCTACATACATATGTATTTCCATGTTTATTTTTTTCATTACTGTACTATTTCTAATTCTTTTGAACTTTACCTTACTCAGACTTGAGTGACTTGATCGCTCTTCCGCAAATTTGCATGATCCAAATATGTAGATATCTCTGATTTCAAACTATCCAGATTGGCACAATCTTGAAGAACAAGTAATATGCACTCATGGTCAAAGTGCATGAACTCCTACTTGAATTGTTGAACACTGTGAGGTTGTTTGTTTTAGTTTTAATTAAAGATGTTGCTTCCAAAAAAAGTTGCATCCTCCGCACAGTTTCCTTGTCAGCTCTGTCTCCAGCAAAGGAGGAGTAGCGCCTCTGATGATGGTGAATGAGCTTTGTAAACCACTGTCTTTATTTTTCTAAGCTCACTAGATGGCAATCTCTGTTCAAAGAAAAGGGTTAAAGGAATGGCAATTCAGTGTTTTCCAAACCCTTTGTTGAACAGAAAGTGGCATCTAGTGAGCTCAGAAAATGAAGACAGTGTTTTGCTTTGCTTCATTTGACCATTACTAGCGCCCTCT
Source organism: Sander vitreus (assembly GCF_031162955.1). NCBI lineage: Eukaryota > Metazoa > Chordata > Actinopteri > Perciformes > Percidae > Sander > Sander vitreus. The sequence goes on from NW_027596050.1 coordinate 4,096, forward strand.
GCTGACGGAAAAGAAAGCTTACAGCACCGGGTATTCCCAGGCGGTCTCCCATCCAAGTACTGACCCGGCCCGACCCTGCTTAGCTTCCGAGATCGGACGAGATCGGGCGTGTTCAGGTGGTATGGCCGTAGCTGAGTGTACCAAGTGAAAACAAGCTATTTAAAGACGATGAACCCCAGAGGTTCTCAAAACTGTTGAAGACGCAGTTTGGGGTTGAGGAGTACTCAACTACATGTAATCACACTAGTAGTGCACCTATACATTTTGCAGTAGCTCTCTGGTAGTTCAACTACATTCATCTTCTCGAACCAACAAGTTGAATTGCTTTTTTTGCCTCTTTTTTTCGGTACTGTAATTAACACTGCTGTATTTTTTAAGCATTCTTTCATTTGTTTTGTTCCATATTTATTCATTCATTTAGCCTGTTGCTATATGTATTCTTACATGTATGTATTTCCATGTTTATTTTTTTTCATTACTGTAATTATTTCTCAATTCTTTTGAACTTTACCTTTACTCAGACTTGAGTGACTTGTCGTCTCTCCGCAAATTTGCATGATCCAAAATGTAGATATCTCTGATTTCAAAACTATCCAGATTGGCACAATCTTGAAGAACAAGAACAAATGAATTCATGGTCAAAGTGCATGAACTCCTACTTGAATTGTTGAACACTGTGAGGTTGTTTATTTTAGTTTTAATTAAAGATGTTGCTTCCAAAAAAAGTTGCATCCTCCGTGACAGTTTCCTTGTCAGCTCTGTCTCCAGCAAAGGAGGAGTAGCGCCTGGCGATGGTGAAATGAAGCTTGCAAACCACTGTCTTTATTTTCTAAGCTCACTAGATGGCAATCTCTGTTCAAAGAAAAGGGCTAAAGGAATGGCAATTCAGTGTGTTTTCAACCCTTTGTTGAACAGAGTGGCATCTAGTGAGCTCAGAAAATGAAGACAGTGTTTTTGCTTTTGCTTCATTTGACCATTACTAGCGCCCTCTGCTGACGGAAAGAAAAGCTTTACAGCACCGGGTATTCTCAGGCGGTCTCCCATCCAGTACTGACTCCGGCCCGACCTCTGCTTAGCTTCCGAGATCGGACGAGATCGGGCGTGTTCAGGTGGTGTGGCCGTAAGCGAGTGTACCAAGTGAAAACAAGCTATTTAAAGACGATGAACCCCAGAGGTTCTCAAACTGTTGAA
>NW_027596051.1:0-5228 GCF_031162955.1 Sander vitreus
TTTCTGTTCAACAAAAGGGTTGAAAACACACTGAATTGCCATTCCTTAACCCTTTCTTTTTGAACAGAGATTGCCATCTAGTGAGCGAAAATAAAGACAGTGGTTTGCAAAGTTTGCCACCATCGCTGAGGGCGCATCCTCCTTGCTGGAGACATGACAAGGAAACTTTTTACGGAGGATGCAACTTTTTTTTTTTTTTGGAAGCAACATCTTTAATTAAAACTAAAATAAACAACCTCACAGTGTTCTCAAATAATTCAAGCTAGAGTTCACACTTGACCATGAATTCTTTGTTCTTGTTCTTCAAGATTGTGCCGATCTGGATAGTTTTGAAATCAAAGATATCTATCAGCTGGATCATGCAAATTTACGGAAGATCTGACAAGTCACTCAAGTCTGAGTAAAGGTAAAGTTCAAAAGAATTGAGAAATAATTACAGTAATGAAAAATAAACATGGAAATACATACATGTAAGAATACATATAGCAACAGGCTAAATGAATGAATAAATATGGAACAAAACAAATGAAAGAATGCTTAAAAATACAGCAGTGTTAATTACAGTACCGAAAAGAGAGCAAAAAAGCAATTCAACTTGTTGGTTCGAAGATGAATGTAGTTGAACTACCAGAGAGCTACTGCAAAATGCATAGGTGCACTACTAGTGTGATTACATGTAGTTGAGCACTCCTCAACAAAACTGCTGTGCTCTCACCAGTTTTGAGAACCTCTGGGGTTCATCGCCTTTAAACAGCTTGCTTTTTCACTTGGTACACTACGCTTTACGGGCCATGGCCATTCCTCTGAACACGCCCGATCTCGTCCGGATCTCGGAAGCTAAGCAGGTCGGGCCGGGCCAGTCGTTCTTGGACGGGAGACCGCCTGAAATACCCGGTGCTGTAAGCTTTTTCTTCCGTCGAAGCAGAGGCGCTGGTACGGTCAGTCGTGAAGTCAGTCAAACACCGTCTTCGAGTCTCGAGCTCACTAGATGCCACTTTCTGTCTCAACAAAGGGTTGAAAAACACACTGAATTGCCATTCCTTTAACCCTTTTCTTTGAACAGAGATTGCCATCTAGTGAGCTTAGAAAATAAAGACAGTGGTTTGCAAAGCTTCATTTCACTCATCGCCAGAGGGCGCTTACTCCTCCTTTGCTGGAGACAGAGCTGACAAGGAAACTGTACGGAGGATGCAACTGAAGCAACATCTTTAATTAAAACTAAAATAAACAACCTCACAGTGTTCAACAATTCAAGTAGGAGTTCATGCACTTTGACCATGAATTCTTGTTCTTGTTCTTCAAGATTGTGCCGATCTGATAGTTTTGAAATCAAAGATATCTACATTTTGATCATGCAAATTTACGGAAGATCGACAAGTCACTCAAGTCTGAGTAAAGGTAAAGTTCAAAAGAATTGAGAAATAATTACAGTAATGAAAAAAATAAACATGGAAATACATACATGTAAGAATACATATAGCAACAGGCTAAATGAATGAATAAATATGGAACAAAACAAATGAAAGAATGCTTAAAAATACAGCAGTGTTAATTACAGTACCGAAAAAAGAGAGCAAAAAAAGCAATTCAACTTGTTGGTTCGAAGATGAATGTAGTTGAACTACCAGAGAGCTACTGCAAAATGTATAGGTGCACTACTAGTGTGATTACATGTAGTTGAGTACTCTCAACCCCAAACTGGCGCCTTCAACAGTTTTGAGAACCTCTGGGGTTCATCGCCTTTTAAATAGCTTGTTTTCACTTGGTACACTCGCTTACGGCCATACCACTCCTGAACACGCCCGATCTCGTCCGATCTCGGAAGCTGAGCAGGGTCGGGCCGGGTCAGTACTTGATGGGAGACCGCCTGGGAATACCCGGTGCTGTAAGCTTTTTTCTTTTCCGTCAGCAGAGGGCGCTAGTAATGGTCAAATGAAGCAAAGCAAAACACTGTCTTCATTTTCTGAGCTCACTAGATGCCACTTTCTGTTCAACAAAGGGTTGAAAACACACTGAATTGCCATTCCTTAACCCTTTTCTTTGAACAGAGATTGCCATCTAGTGAGCTTAGAAAAATAAAGACAGTGGTTTGCAAGCTTCATTTCACCATCGCCAGAGGGCGCTACTCCTCCTTTGCTGGAGACAGAGCTGACAAGGAAACTGTACGGAGGATGCAACTTTTTTTTGGAAGCAACATCTTTAATTAAAACTAAAATAAACAACCTCACAGTGTTCAACAATTCAAGTAGGAGTTCATGCACTTTGACCATGAATTCTTGTTCTTGTTCTTCAAGATTGTGCCGATCTGGATAGTTTTGAAATCAAAGATATCTACATTTTGGATCATGCAAATTTACGGAAGACGACAAGTCACTCAAGTCTGAGTAAAGGTAAAGTTCAAAAGAATTGAGAAATAATTACAGTAATGAAAAAATAAACATGGAAATACATACATGTAAGAATACATATAGCAACAGGCTAAATGAATGAATAAATATGGAACAAAAACAAATGAAAGAATGCTTAAAAATACAGCAGTGTTAATTACAGTACCGAAAAAAAGAGAGCAAAAAAAGCAATTCAACTTGTTGGTTCGAAGATGAATGTAGTTGAACTACCAGAGAGCTACTGCAAAATGTATAGGTGCACTACTAGTGTGATTACATGTAGTTGAGTACTCCTCAACCCCAAACTGCGCCTTCAACAGTTTTGAGAACCTCTGGGGTTCATCGCCTTTAAATAGCTTGTTTTCACTTGGTACACTCGCTACGGCCATACCACTCCTGAACACGCCCGATCTCGTCCGATCTCGGAAGCTAAGCAGGGTCGGGCCGGGTCAGTACTTGGATGGGAGACCGCCTGGGAATACCCGGTGCTGTAAGCTTTTTCTTTTCCGTCAGCAGAGGGCGCTAGTAATGGTCAATGAAGCAGCAAAACACTGTCTTCATTTTTCTGAGCTCACTAGATGCCACTTTCTGTTCAACAAAGGGTTGAAAACACACTGAATTGCCATTCCTTTAACCCTTTTCTTTGAACAGAGATTGCCATCTAGTGAGCTTAGAAAATAAAGACAGTGGTTTGCAAAGCTTCATTTCACCATCGCCAGAGGGCGCTACTCCTCCTTTGCTGGAGACAGAGCTGACAAGGAAACTGTACGGAGGATGCAACTTTTTTTTTGGAAGCAACATCTTTAATTAAAACTAAAATAAACAACCTCACAGTGTTCAACAATTCAAGTAGGAGTTCATGCACTTTGACCATGAATTCTTTGTTCTTGTTCTTCAAGATTGTGCCGATCTGGATAGTTTTGAAATCAAAGATATCTACATTTTGGATCATGCAAATTTACGGAAGACGACAAGTCACTCAAGTCTGAGTAAAGGTAAAGTTCAAAAGAATTGAGAAATAATTACAGTAATGAAAAAATAAACATGGAAATACATACATGTAAGAATACATATAGCAACAGGCTAAATGAATGAATAAATATGGAACAAAACAAATGAAAGAATGCTTAAAAATACAGCAGTGTTAATTACAGTACCGAAAAAAGAGAGCAAAAAAGCAATTCAACTTGTTGGTTCGAAGATGAATGTAGTTGAACTACCAGAGAGCTACTGCAAAATGTATAGGTGCACTACTAGTGTGATTACATGTAGTTGAGTACTCCTCAACCCCAAACTGCGTCTTCAACAGTTTTGAGAACCTCTGGGGTTCATCGCCTTTAAATAGCTTGTTTTCACTTGGTACACTCGCTACGGCCATACCACTCCTGAACACGCCCGATCTCGTCCGATCTCGGAAGCTAAGCATGGGTCGGGCCGGGTCAGTACTTTGGATGGGAGACCGCCTGGGAATACCCGGTGCTGTAAGTTTTTCTTTTCCGTCAGCAGAGGGCGCTAGTAATGGTCAAATGAAGCAAAGCAAAACACTGTCTTCATTTTTTCTGAGCTCACTAGATGCCACTTTCTGTTCAACAAAGGGTTGAAAACACACTGAATTGCCATTCCTTTAACCCTTTTCTTTGAACAGAGATTGCCATCTAGTGAGCTTAGAAAATAAAGACAGTGGTTTGCAAAGCTTCATTTCACCATCGCCAGAGGGCGCTACTCCTCCTTTGCTGGAGACAGAGCTGACAAGGAAACTGTACGGAGGATGCAACTTTTTTTTTGGAAGCAACATCTTTAATTAAAACTAAAAATAAACAACCTCACAGTGTTCAACAATTCAAGTAGGAGTTCATGCACTTTGACCATGAATTCTTTGTTCTTGTTCTTCAAGATTGTGCCGATCTGATAGTTTTGAAATCAAAGATATCTACATTTTGGATCATGCAAATTTACGGAAGATCTACAAGTCACTCAAGTCTGAGTAAAGGTAAAGTTCAAAAGAATTGAGAAATAATTACAGTAATGAAAAAATAAACATGGAAATACATACATGTAAGAATACATATAGCAACAGGCTAAATGAATGAATAAATATGGAACAAAACAAATGAAAGAATGCTTAAAAATACAGCAGTGTTAATTACAGTACCGAAAAAAGAGAGCAAAAAAAGCAATTCAACTTGTTGGTTCGAAGATGAATGTAGTTGAACTACCAGAGAGCTACTGCAAAATGTATAGGTGCACTACTAGTGTGATTACATGTAGTTGAGTATCTCAACCCCAAACTGCGTCTTCAACAGTTTTGAGAACCTCTGGGGTTCATCGCCTTTAAATAGCTTGTTTTCACTTGGTGCACTCGCATACGGCCATACCACTCCTGAACACGCCCTCGATCCGATCTCGGAAGCTAAGCAGGCCGGGCCGGGTCAGTACTTGGATGGGAGACCCGCCTCTGGGAATACCCGTGCTGTGTTTTTTCTTTCCGTCAGCAGAGGGCGCTAGTAATGGTCAATGAAGCAGCTAAAACACTGTCTTCATTTTTCTGCGCTCACTAGATGCCACCCTCTTTCTTTGAACAGAGATTGCCATCTAGTGAGCCTAGAAACAGATAGACAGTGGTTTGCAAAGCTTTCATTTCAATTATCGCCAGAGGGCGCTTACTCCTCCTTTGCTGGAGACAGAGCTGGCATGGAAACTGTACGGAGGATGCAACTTTTTTTTGGAAGCAAACATCTAACAGAAACTAAAAATAAACAACCTCACAGTGTTCAACAACAATTCAAGTAGGAGTTCAAGTACTTTGACCATGAATTTTGTTCTTGTTCTTCAAGATTGTGC
>NW_027596052.1:0-5211 GCF_031162955.1 Sander vitreus
ACAACTAAAATGCCTAACCTCAACCCTTACCCTCACCCTAACCAGAACCTCATTCTAACCCTAATCCTAAAACCAAGTCTTAACCCTCAAACAGACCTTAACTGTGGGTCCAGCACTTTGGGCCCCACAAGGCTGTAGCAGACCCCACAAGTATACTGTATTCTCCAGTTTTTGGACCCCACTGAATATAGTAAAACAAGCACGCACACACACACACTGACACACACACACACACACACACACACACACACACACACACACACGGTTTGACAAGACTTTTTACTCATTAGCACAAAAAACACACAGGAGTAACATTCATCTTTAAATAAAGCTCTTACCGAGGGAGTAACAGCATCAAGCGGTTGATCTGAACTGCTGTTGCCAGATGTACGTGACTCTGCGAAGAAAAGCAAAGTGTGTTTAGTTGTACAGCGGCCTGCAGGGAGCACACACATCCAACAACATCCAAGTGTCATCTGTCATCCGTCATCATTAAGCGCGTCTGGCAAGTTATTCTCGCACTCTCTCGGCGGCTAAACATTGAGTCTCAGATTGCCGCCTACAACAATCTTATGGGTCTTCGGATGCTTTATTAATAATGCAAAGGAGAAAAAAAGAGGAAATATGCTGTCAGCTTATCTATACGCAGAAGGAAATCTTCCAGTAAAAACATGTATGTTATGTTGGCTATTAATGACATTTTAGAAGAACATATATGTATTACTGCAGGTCAGGTCAGACAGAGTTCTACTGTTTACAGCACTGTGTGAGACCTGAGAGACTGAGCTCAGTCAACTTTCAGTTCACTGAATTAAGGATAAAAAACACCTGTAGAGGCTAAGCCCTAGCTTTAAGCCCCCGATGTACTGTTCCACGGGGAGAGTAATAGATGCACTTTTTACCTTTTGATCAATGAAAGTCATATTTGCAGTTAAAACCTTTGGTTCCATTTATTTCCATGAGATCTTAGTTGGGTTTCCAGACAAATCATTGCTTGTATGTATGCCTGTGTAGTGTTGTGGTGTGTGTGTGTGGTCAAAAACTGTATGTAGCTTCGGGTTGCACCCGAGGAACCAAAGATTGGTTCCTATTTATACCAAGGGCACTAATTGGCTCTTACAACACCTTTGCCACATAATGATTGACAGGACGACTGTTAGTTGTGACCTTTGAACACCTCGTGAAGTCCGTCACAAAATAATAACAGACTTTTGCACCTGATAACGATTTCACATTATGCCTGTAACAATTATTACAGAATTGTCTCGTTTTTTAAAAACAATCCGCTTTTAGAAATGTGATATATTGTCTGTTTATTATTCAACTTTTGTTATTTGTTAAAGAAGGAAAAGAAAATCGCAATACTCAATACTATCGGATCATTATATTTCTAGAATTGCAGTAAATGAAAAAAAATGTGGTGGAAAAATAAATGTAAACAGAGAGCGGTGCGCCAGAAATGCAATGCGCCGTGACGTAGATCCCCTTCAAGACCAGGCTGATGTTGGAAGTCCTCTAGTGGACAGAACGTGTAACAACAGCCACATGCTGATAGTGGCATTGACGACATAAACCTGAGTAGTGTAGTACATTACATATTATGATTGAAAAATGAAAAATAACATGATATTCGAATGGTATTATAGAGGAAGACTGACAGCTCTACTCCATTGGTATGTTGTTGTTGTTTAAAGAGGACAATAGCTTTATTGCACCTACCAATTATTCCTCTTTTATACAAGACTAACAGCACCGCCCGACTCCCGACTGTGAGAAGGATCCCGATCACGATTCCAATCGCCCCACCAATGATTCTGTGGTGAGGAATCTTTGCCGCTACGGTACTTTCTAGTGATAGACCCGATTGTATCGGCTGGCCGATATCTATCGGGCCGATATTTACGTTTTACGTGTATCGATATCGGCCGATACGTGGCTGCTGCGTCGCCGATAGTTTTTTTCCCGGCGTTATTTACAGACAGGCGTCCACAGGCAGCTCTGTGTTGCTGGAGACGCTGCACCCATCCACATGATGCACATTGCACACATAATTTGGGTCATATGAATGTAAGGTGATTGCAGAAGTGACACTGATCTGTGTTTTTGTTTATTATTATTAAAGAAATGGCAGAGCAGATTCGAAAGAAAATCCAGTGTGGCAGGGTTTACATTTTTATGATGTAAATTGAGGGAGCAAAAGCAGTATCGGCTCCAAATATCCTTCAATATCTCCTAGTACTTTCAATCATTTGAGACACGTTACTGGCAACTTCCTGCAATAAACACGTAAACACCGCAAAAACAAAATGTGACAAATGACAAAAATAATAAAGTTTCTTACCCCACACCTCCTCAACATGTACGTTGGATGCCTGATGGATCACTTCACAGGTGTAGGTAGACAAGTCACTCCGTAAAATCTCCACGCTGTCTCGTCTCTGGAAGGTGTCGCCACCATTGGGTCGAACGCCGGAGGACACAACTCCGTCCGCTTCAGTTAGAATACTGCCGTCCTTTTCATGCGCAGGGTGATGTCTTTTGGTAAGAAACCTGTGGCCAGGCACGTCAAAAGGATGTTTGCTTCAACTTTGGCTGCCTTGTAAACAGGTACACCGTCGGAGGAACTGGAAACAAACAAACCGCAAAGTGAGATCATATCTGAAGGGTTTTCATTTTTAATTAAAAACACAAATATAACACAAAAAAGTAATTGTTATACTAAAACTAGCAACATCAAACACTGCTGTGACACAGCCTACATTTTGTAACTTTGTGCCTTTTTTCAAACAAATTTTCTGTCTGGATTTGAAGGTCATGATTGTTAGTGAATGTACTGTACCGTGCGTCCCCCACTACTCGGCGTTTCTGAGCCCCCTAAAACGGAGACGTTTGGAAACACTGTGTTAGAAAAGTTATAATTATATATATATATTGACATGTTCACTAAATGGCTAGACGTTTTTCCATGTGTTAATCCAGATGCTATTACGGTAGCTAAAGCAATAAGTAAGTGTAAAGCTGAGTCAGACCGTGGAAAAGAGAATCAAGAAAGCTTAACAGGACCGGTGACAAACTGTGCCAAGGTCTGGTACCAGAACCTGATCTACGACCAGAAGATTAAGAACGTCTAACAACACCTTGGAGGACCCCAGTACCAGTGGACTCAACCACTAGCAGCCCAATCCAACAGACGCTGGGCTCAGAGTACATCCTGTCAGCCAGCAACATGGGCTCTCTCCCCAAACACTCGCACCAGAAACACATCTGCCCATGGTTAAAGTGGCGCAAAAGTCATTTATCCCGCCGGTATAATAGCAACAGCGCCCGAGATCCACCCACAAAGCTACTTGCGTTTGATACTTAATGCTTTCAGATCGTTAAAATAGGGCCCTCTGTCTGGAAGAACAGACCAACGGCCAGCAGGCTGACTGAGAGAAGGGGGGAGCGAGACCAGCTCCTGCTCTGACTCATCTGACGCATGTGAAGGAAGGAAGGAAGGAAATAAGTTTACGCCCATATGAGCACCTATATGAGGTGTCAAGCACCTATAGTATTCCTAGAAAATGCCTCAATATCAATCAACTCGGTATGGAAAAATGACATTTTGTCTGTATCGGGTGCTATACATTCTGTAAAATTTGCATTGAGTTTCCTGTTGTAGATTAGTGTTATGTTTCCAGTGTCGCGGCTCCGAACCGTAACTTTAGTTGGGACAAACGCCTTGTCTCTTCAGGCTAACTATGTTAGCTTTAGCCTGGCTGGTAGCAGCTTTCTTCGGGGAAAAATGGCCAGGGGAATAACGTGATGACGTTGCGTTAATCAGTTGATTTAGTTTGTCTTTACAGCGAACATAAAACACGGACCACTGTAGCTTCACTACCCATGGAAAAGCATGTGCATCACTGTGTCCCTTTTTACACACGGAGAGCCTCACTTCCCTTAGCAAGCAGCAAAAAACGTTTTAGCGCCAACATCGCAACGTCCTGCGTAGGGCTTTTTGCGTAAGAAATTCCCGAATTATCACGGTATACCGCAACCCCCTTATGAGTGTAGCGTAAGTTAGAGCGAGAATGGCGGAGTGAGTGACGTCAGTGCCCGTGTGGTCGCGCAAGGAGAGCGAGCGGTAACGGAGAGTAGCGTATGAGTGCCGCTGTGAGCAAAAGAGAGGGAAAAAAAGTTAGCAAAGTTGATGTAAAGTGAGTTAAAAGTGAACAATAAAACAACAAGCTAGAGCTTCTCAAGACACTGTGGTTTTATCTGTCTGGATGACAATCTGTCTGTCAATACCGCCGGTAAAGTGAATGGCGTTACTCCCCAAAAAACATCGGGCTTAAACCTTACAACGTGTTGCAGCCCGAGTGCAGCCCGTCTAGCAGCTGAGCAGACAGAGAGCAGAGAGGGCGACTCGGCAGTTTGCTAACTTGTTGCTCTCTCTACCAATATAAGCCGCTCTGTTTTAGGCTACGAAACGTGCATGCAGGCTGAAATTCAACCGTACCGCTTTATCGGGAAAAAGCTATAAACAGAAGGAAACTCCGCTAGCTGCTAGGCTAATGTGCAATGGTAAACACTGCAGCTGTAACGTTAATGTGTCTACCTCAGCTGAGAACGATACAGATACAAGACATTACACAGGTACTCTCGCATATCCTAATAGTCAACACGAATGAAATGTTATTATGTGTCATGGAACATTGCGCTCCCCAACTCGCGAAAGGTCAGATTTGCTCCATCTTTTGATGATAACGTTTTGTTTAGAAAACCTTGAATCCATGTAAGACACAATCCATATCCTTATCAATTAATCCATGTCATTAGACACAACACGCACACATATGCAGGCCAATGGTTTTTTGCGGTGATGACGGTGACGAGCCTCAGACCTGCGGTAATGCGGTAACCGTCCCAACCCTTGTCCTGCAATGTGATTATCGCGCATGCGCACATCGCGATGTAGACGATGAAACAAAATATCGTGCAGCCCTAGTCTGGACGAGCACAATCAGAGACACACGTCAGTCAGTCTTATCGGTTACTTAGCTGACATACCTTTCAGTAACAGTTCTCTGCTCTTACTTTTTACCGTTGTTCTTTCTCCATAGTATTTTCTGTATTTTCAACTTATACATCCCTGATTTTCAACCACAGAGTAATGTCAGACAGAGTCCTTTTCTGCCGCCTTTAGCACCTTGTGGTCACAGCAATACGTAA
>NW_027596053.1:0-5350 GCF_031162955.1 Sander vitreus
TTGCTAACTGCTAATTACTTGTTGTGTAGATGGCATATTACTTGCACATCTTTTCACCTCTATTTGCACTCTATTTGTTCCATAGCACTATATGTGTTATCATTAAAGTTTTTGTTCTTGATCTGTACCTTGTTACCCCCCTCCCCACCGACCCACAGCTTAACTGATAAATATTTAGATTTCTTTTTTTATATTTGTTTTATATTCCCTCCATCCATCCATCCATCTTCATCCGCTTATCCGGGGTCGGGTCGCGGGGGTAGCAACTCAGCAGAGGGACCCCAAACTTCCCTTTTCCCGGGCCACATTAACCAGCTCCGACTGGGGGATCCCGAGCGTTCCCAGGCCAGGTTAGAGATATAATCCCTCCACCTAGTCCTGGGTCTCCCCCGAGGCCTCCTCCCAGCTGGACGTGCCTGGAACACCTCCCTAGGGAGCGCCCAGGGGGCATCCTTACAGATGCCCGAACCACCTCAACTGGCTCCTTTCGGCGCAAAGGAGCAGCGGCTCTACTCCGAGCTCCTCACGGATAACTGAGCTTCTCACCCTATCTCTAAGGGAGACGCCAGCTACCCTCCTGAGAAACCCATTTCGGCCGCTTGTACCCTGGATCTTGTTCTTTCGGTCATGACCCAGCCTTCATGACCATAGGTGAGGTAGGAACAAAAAACTGACCGGTAGATTGAGAGCTTTGCCTTCTGGCTCAGCTCTCTTTTCGTCTAACGGTGCGATAAATTGAATGTAATACCGCACCTGCTGTGCGATTCTCCGACCAATCTCCGCTCCATTGTCCCTCACTCGCGAACAAGACCCCCAAGGTACTTGAACTCCTTCACTTGGGGTAAGGACTCATTCCCTACCTGGAGAAGGCACTCCATCGGGTTTCCTGCTGAGAACCATGGCCTCCGATTTAGAGGTGCTGATCCTCATCCCAGCCGCTTCACACTCGGCTGCGAACCGATCCAGTGAGTGCTGAAGGTCACAGGCCGATGATGCCATCAGGACCACATCATCTGCAAAAAAGCAGCGATGAGATCCCCAGCCCACCGAACTGCAACCCCTCTCCACCCGACTACGCCTCGATATCCTGTCCATAAATACTACAAACAGGATTGGTGACAAAGCGCAGCCCTGGCGGAGGCCAACTCTCACCTGAAAGCGAGTCCGACTTACTGCCGAGAACCGGACACAGCTCTGCTTTGGTCGTACAGAGGTGGATGGCCCTGAGAGGGACCCCCTCACCCCGTACTCCCGCAGCACCTCCCACAGTATCTCCCGGGGCACCCGGTCATACGCCTTCTCCAGATCCACAAAACACATGTAGACTGGTTGGGCATACTCCCAGGCTCCCTCCAGGATCCTTGCGAAAGTAAAGATCTGGTCCGTTGTTCCACGACCAGGGACGGAATCCGCATTGTTCCTCTTCAACCTGAGATTCGACTATCGACCGAACCCTCCTTTCCAGCACCTTGGAGTAGACTTTACCGGGAGGCTGAAGTGTGATACCCCTGTAGTGGCACACACCCTCTGGTCCCCCCTTTTTTAAAGGGAACCACCACCCGGTCTGCCACTCCTTAGGCACCGTCCCAGACTTCCACGCAATGTTGAAGGCGTGTCAACCAAGACAACCCCTCCACACCCAGAGCTTTAAGCATTTCTGGACGGATCTCATCAATTCCTGGGGCTTTGCCACTGTGGAGTTGTTTAACTACCTCAGCAACCTCCACCAGGGAAATTGATGCCAATCCCCCCCCCCTCATCCTCCAGCTCTGCCTCTACCATAGAGGCGTATTAGTCGGTTTAGGAGTTCCTCAAAGTGCTCCTTCCACCGCCCTATTACCTCCTCAGTTGAGGTCAACAGCGTCCCATCCTTACTGTACACAGCTTGGATGGTTCCCCTGCTTCCCCCTCCTGAGGTGGCGAGCGGTTTTCCAGAAGCACCTTGGTGCCGAGCCCGAAAGATCCTTCTCCATGTCTTCTCCGAACTTCTCCCACACACGCTGCTTTGCCTCTTTCACGGCAGAGGCTGCAGCCCTTCGGGCCCTTCGGTGCCTTGCAGCTGCCTCCGGAGTCGTCTGGGATAACATATCCCGGAAAGACTCCTTCTTCAATCCCGGACGGCTTCCCTGACCACCGGTGTCCACCACGGTGTTCGTGGGTTACCGCCCCTTGAGGCACCCTAAGACCCTAAGACCACAGCTCCTCACCGCAGCTTCAGCAATGGAAACTTTGAACATTGTCCACTCGGGTTCAATGCCCCCAGCCTCCACAGGGATGCACGAAAAGCTCCGCCGGAGGTGTGAGTTGAAAGTCTGTCGGACAGGGGCCTCCTCAGGCGTTCCCAATTTACCCGCACTACCCGTTTGGGCTTACCAGGTCTGTCCAGAGTCTTCCCCCACCCCTGACCCAACTCACCACCAGATGGTGATCGGTTGACAGCTCCGCCCCTCTCTTCACCCGAGTGTCCAAAACATATGGCCTCAGATCAGATGAAGCGATTATAAAATCGATCATTGACCTTTGGCCTAGGGTGCTCTGGTACCAAAGTACACTTATGAGCATCCTATGTTCGAACATGGTGTTCGTTATAGACAATCCATGACTAGCACAGAAGTCCAACAACAAACAACCACTCTGGTTTAGATCAGGGAGGCCGTTCCTCCCAATCACGCCTCTCCATGTGTCTCCATCATTACCCACGTGCGCGTTGAAGTCCCCCAGCAGAACTATGGAGTCCCCGACTGGGCCCCATGCAGGACTCAGTCCAAGGTCTCCAAGAAGGCCGAATACTCAGAACTCTTGTTTGGTGCATATGCACAAACAACAGTCAGAGTTTCCCCCCACAACCCGCAGGCGTAGGGAGGCGACCCTCTCGTCCACCGGGTTAAAGCTCCAGCGTGAGCGCTCAGCCGGGGAGGCTTGTGAGTATCCCCACACCCGCCGGCGCCTCACACCCTGGGCAGCTCCGGAGAAGAAAAGAGTCAACCCCTATCCAGGAGTATGGTTCCAGAACCAAGACTGTGCGTAGAGGTAAGCCCCACCAGATCTAACCGGTGGCGCTCCACCTCCCGCACAAGTTCCGGCTCCTTCCCCCCACAGAGAGGTGACATTCCACGTCCCCAGAGCCAGCCTCTGCTGCCAGGTCATGGTCCGTCGAGGCCCCTGACCTTCACTGCCACCCATGGCGGCGCACCGACCCCAGCGGTTCCTCCCACAGGTGGTGGGCCCATGGGAGATGGAGGGATGTCCGCCACAGCTAGCTTTTCGGGCTGTGCCCGGCCGAGCTCCGTGGCAAACCCGGCCACCAGGGCGGCTCGCTGGCGAGCCCTCCGTCTGGGCCTGGCTCCAGGCTGGGGCCCGGGCTTCTCCGGGCAGGGTCACTTCATCCCTTCCTCGATTTTTCATAGGATTTTGAACCATTCTTTGTCTGGCCCCTCACCTGAGACCACTTTGCCTTGGGAGACCCTACCAGGGCACAAAGCTCCAGACAACACAGCCCTCAGGTTCATAGGGACACACAAACCTCTCCACCACGATAAGGTGATGGTTTTATATTCCCTATGGTTTAAATACTGTACCAACACCATGTTCGAGAAATGATAACCAAGTTGACTTTGACTTTTACTGTATATGGCTCTTTTTATACATCAATGTGAAGTTTAAACACATGTTTTTGTTTTATGTGAAAAAATTGCAAAAACATGTGTAAAGAAATCATTTTCTCACATTTGATTCACATGTGATTAAGAAATACAAACATAGAAACATCACATTTACTTAAAGCATAATCACATCAGAGTAATTTCTCATCTTGACCTGAATCTTAATCTCATTCCAGTAATGACACAAGTTAAAGTGTCCCCAAAAAAGAAGAAAAAGTCTTGTTAAAAAAACTATTTACTCTTAACAATTAACAAAAAGACACCAGTGTCTATATTAGGACTATATAGAAGGCATAATATGTACATTTAAATATACGTATATTCAAACATATATGTTTAAATATATTAATTTATAGTTTTGAAACGCAGAACTGCTTTTACGGAGAATCCCACCATTGGTTCCAGCAGAGGGCAGTAAATCAGTGAGCACTGGGGATTTCGATAATTTGAAACGCAACAGAACAACAGTATAAAAAGACCTCGAAGGACCCAAAACAGTTACTTATTTTTTAGCCTGCTCGTTGATCTCTTAATAAATCATAAATACATTTTACGTGCAGATTAAATAGAAATAAATCATCGAACATTTGTTCAAGTTTTTCTGGAGTGATCATTCTAATAAGATTAATTTTAAATTGTACATTATGCTATCTGTTCCCTCCCGTTGTTTTTAATGTCAGGCATTTGTATTGACACATCTCGCCGACGGAGGACGACAACATGGCGGCTTCTTGCGTCTCGGTCGTCAGGGATTTTATTTGGTCTTAGATTATCTAATTTTAATACATGTGTATGGGCTACACATCCATGGCAGGAGCATGTCGAACACTTCTTTCGGTCTCCATGGATCCTCGGTAGTGTTGACAGTGTAATGGATAGCTGTACTATCCTCTTCTGTGCCGTCGGCCGCTAACATTTTGCTATCATCGTTTTCTATTTCCAATAATCTTGTAATTATGTTACTTCGGTATCGTTTTTCACAACATGATAACTAATAAACGTGTGGTTAAATGGGCGTACTGGTATGTCGTATTCCTGCCTGAATAATGAAGGTGTTGGTGACATCAGATTCCGAAATCGGAGTCATAAAAATGGAGAAGAAAAAAAATGACATTGTGAAGGGATGAAATTACACACGCGGACTAAAGTTGGTCAAATCAATTATAACTGTTACAAATTTGGACAAAAAACTCAATCGTGGATTTTTCGAGAGGTTTGGGCGTTAGGAGAGGACGTAATGTATCCTCTTCGGAGTCAAATTGCTATAGCTAGACGTAAAGTGTGTCAACAAACAGCAAACGTTGTTTGTGTTGGGTTCAGGTATCTGTTGACTAAGCTTTGTGCAGCATCTGACCTTTTATAATGTGACACAACTAACGTTACTTGTGCGCCACAAGTTATTCTACAGTAGCCTCTCAAGAGATTTTCTCTGACAGAAAGCCTCGTTAAGTCAGGCTGCAACCAGCGTTATTTACCAATGTGTGGGTCTCCCTTTATGACATACGACAGTATGATGATCATTTGACCCTTTTGACATGTGGTTTTTCACTCTTGCAAGTGGGCCCTTCTTTTTTATTGCATAAATATATTGATGCACTCAAGTTTTGTAACATCGTCAAATATCCAGCAGATGGCAGCAGTACACAGCATGACCAGAGACCACACAGGATTTAAGCATTTTAATGGAA
>NW_027596054.1:0-5185 GCF_031162955.1 Sander vitreus
TGTGTATGTAAATTTCTTTTTCTTTTGAGGAGACATGTAAGACCACATGAATTTACTCTTACGACGATTAAGTTTATTTTGACTTTTCAAGGGAAATGTATGAGAGAAAAACTAAATCAAACCCAAAACAAGTGTACCTTCATGTAGGTCTGTATCGAGTATTGTGACACACGGTGGAACTAAAAGTACCTGAAACCACTGTGCAGTAATACTACTTCTAGATGTAGAGACAATCATGAAAATATTACTTGTAAAAAGGTACAAAAGTATCAGCATCAAAATACATGTGGACCATAATGAATCTTTGTTTCGTTTATATAGCAGGTTGGTGTCATGTGAATGGATATGCAGTTCTGTGTATGACCACCGGGTGGAGCATTGACAGGAAATGCTTATAGTAATCAACAGCCACAGGTACAGGTGTGTGGCAAAGGGGGAAGTCAGCAGCTTGTTACCGTGTCAGCAGTATTGTTGGATTTGTGTTTTACTGTAGAGATGAATGAAACTTACCTGAGATGAAATGGACACACCTGAAATATACCTGTAGCTAATGTGAGCATGTAAGCATGCACAGTCTGACTCTTTAAGCTGGCCAAAACATAATCAGTTATTGGACTTTTAATCTAGGTAATAACACAAAATGAAATACAGAAAACATTAAAATACTCAAATCTTTTCCATTTTAGTTTCCTGAATATTGTCTGTTATAAACAGCGTACACTGATCGGATAAGAAAAACTTCAACATACTTATTTGATTTCTCCCTAAAAGTTAATGTTCTCATCGATACAACTCTCGTCTGTACATTAATTATTAAGTTCCCTTCCAGCAAACGTTAGCTTAGCTTAGCATAAAGACTGGAAACAGGGGGGAACAGCTAGCATGGCTCTGTCCAAAGGTAACAACATCTACCTACCAGACATCAGTGGTGACCATCTTCTCATCCAAAATGTCCAAATCGCAAATAAAAGTCTAAATTTTCATTCTGTTATAAAAGAGGAGTTTCTGGTGTGTTGGGTTCTTTATTCATCTGATTTCCTTTAATATATAATCAATAAGCATTCAAAACTAAAAGACATACTGTCTGGTCCTGACTTATTGACTCTTGTTTTCTTTAAAAAGGGACAAATAATCATTTTTTCTTGAATAATTACAAAAGAAGAAGGTTAGGATACTAATCCAAAATACAAATAAACACATTGATAAATATATTAAATAATGAGATCATAAAGTATTTTCTCTCTTGGATTGTAATTATTGATGCATTAATGTAATACCTCACCCCCAAAATGATCATTTGTATATCTTTACTTACCACTTGTTATCTTGAATTTGTGAAGAAAACTTCATTTTTGTCTCATGCCTCCACGGTGAACTGAGAAACCAAAAAACTAAAAATGAAGAATGTCTTGAAGCATTGAAGTAAACAATGGCCATGTTTAACAGCAGTAAAACTGAATTAATTTACAAGAGACTGTCCTACCCTGAGAAACCACAGGGCAGCAATTACAACCTATAATCACATTTATAGAGGCGGGGCCCTCTAGTGGCCTCAGTAGTTATGACAGTAGCAAAGCATGAAGTAAGGTGAGAAAGTATTACAGTGCGTTCTATCAATATTCAGAAGTAGGATTTTTTCCAGGTCAAAGTCAGAAACACGATCCTTGCCCTCGGATTTCAGAGCTCGGAAGTCAGACAACCTCACTTCATGCATCAACAGTTGTGAAGGCTGTAGTACGTTATTAGCTTGTTCCGTGTCATTTGTGTCTCGCTAAATCAGTCGTACACACAGTCCTGTCTAACTTCTATCTGTGGACATGTTGTTACGCTGTTTGTATGCACAAAAAAACAGCGTAATGCGTTGTTATCTACTGGTATTGCTACCAATGGCTAACCTGGCTAGAGATAACCCCACAGTGAAAAATTGTAAAACTTGTAAATGGAACCCATTCAACTCGGGTGTGACGTCATTCATAGCTCCGGCTTAGAACCACAGAAATATCTAGAGAGACATGGATTTAAAATATAGCTAAAGTAGAAAATATCCACAAAATTACTTTCAGAATAATATTATTGGATATAATTATTGATGCATTAAAGGAATACTTCACCCCCAAAATGATCATCTGTATATCATTACTCACCCCTCGTCTTGAATTCTTGATAAATCTTGGTTTTTGTCTCATGCCTCCAAGGTGAACGGAGAATCCCCAAATTCTAGGAAAAATCTTGATGTATCGAAGTAAATGGCGACCATGTTTAACAGCACCAAAACTAAATCAAAATATCTTCTAAAGCCTACATAAGTCTTTGTTCAGGCAGCAATTCTGACCTATATTTAGGTAATTAGTGGCGGTGCCCAGTGGTCATAGTGGTTATAACGGGAGCAAAGCAAGAAGTAAGATGAAGAAGTATAAAAGCGCCAAATGTCCTGGTAATGAGGCAGGTTCCCCATACCCGCTGCTTTGTGTCTTTCATGATGGAGGCTGCAGCCATTTGCGCTCGCCCGTACCCTGCAACTGCCTCTGGAGTCCTCTGGGATAACATATCCCGAAAAGACTCCTTCAGTCGGACGGCTTCCCTGACCACCGGTGTCCACCATGCTGTTTGAGGGTTACTAACCCTTAAGGGACCTAAGATTTTGAGACCACAGCTTCCTGCCGCTGCTTCAGCAATGAAAGCTTTGAACATTGTCCACTTGGTTTCACCGCCTGCAACCCGTCGTCATTGCCTGCGCCCCATCGTTAATGCTTAGGCCGCGCCATCACCGTAAATGCAGGCCTGGATCAGGTATTATTTTAGCATCACTTTTACATCTCAGTCCTGTGGATTTGTTTAAAGTTGCTGTATTACTTTGAGCTTAAAACAACATATTTAGTCTGAGTGAAATTGGCAGGGATCTCTTAATACATAAAACCAATTGGTAACTAGGGCCCGAGCCACTGTGGTTGCAGTTTGGTTTCTAGTTGGAATGGCCCAATTGGATAAAATGCCAAAAAGCCAACATAAATAGCTTGTGGAAATCTGCATTTGCCAATATTGTTGCTGTGGTAAGTTTGGTTTTGAGTGTCTGCTGTGAGGTTGCTGTGTCACATACCTTTACCCTCTAGTGATTGCTGATGGACATGGTGGTGCTCATGGAAAGGAACAAGGAAACTTCATCCAGTTATTGTTTTTCCCACATCTGTGGAATAAAGTGTGACTGCAAGGTAACAATGGTAAATTATTCTATTGACGAACAAATTGTCAGTTCACATGACAAATAATGTTAATAACTACGAGTTAAATCTTTAAACCAAGGCCGCCCAATTAATAAAGATTTAGTCTGGTGTTCTGAATGCCAAAAATCTGTTTAACTGTTTCACAACATATTTTCCAAGCTAGCTTGAAGGCAGGGTTAGTAACTATTTCCAATACTTATTTATAAATTGTTTGAAATGGCCACGACAGCAATAAATAACTTATAGGCTCTGAAAAAGGAGTGTAAAAGATCAGTCATCTGTAGCGTCTGTAATCCTGTAAAAACGGCCACCAACCACTGACTTGCTGTCTGCATGAAAAGAACCAATGAAATGTGTCCTTGCCCCACTTTGCGTACTCTCCCCCCGCAGTCTATGAGCCTGAGCTCGAAGAAAGTAGTCGCCCGGTTTTACTGCAAGTCTACTGGAGAACGGACCTAGGTGGAGGGATTATATCTCCACCCTGGCCTGGGAACGCCTCGGGATCCATTTTACTGTCCGACCCCCCTAGATGAGACTTGGACCCTCCCAAAAGGGATGAAAACAATAGTTTGGGGGGGGAGGGTACTGACATTTTATTTATAAAATATGTTGGCCTATCCAAAATTGTATGTATTTAAATGCAGTATTACCATCACATACCAACAATTCAGGAACTAATCTAATGAAATACGACTTTCAAACCCTCCCTCCCCATTGGGCTGTACCATTTCTCTGGTATGTTCAGACTGTTCTTTGCTAAGGGCCTTTTGATATCACTATCTCATCTATAATGAAGTCATAGTCTAGCTAGCTAGCTAGCTAAAAGTGTACTATGCATATGAATCTACACAAAACGTATAAGTACCTAAGTATACTAAGATGAAGCATCGATCGAATGGACAACATCTAGTGGTCGATAAAAATATGGTGGAAATACTGACGAACTAAAACAAATGCACAGTGTAGTCTAGCCTGATATAAAAATGGGTTTACAAGCAGTGGCCATACATTTGTCTAATATTTCACTGCCTTTGTAACATAGTGATAGCCAACCTTTGAAAAACATTGAGTAGCCAGATCGCTATGGTTTAACCGGAGGTCTCCCTTCCACTCAGCGGCCACGGCCATCGCTGCTGCTTAGCTTAAAGTGCCCATATTACGAAAAAAAAACACTTTTTCTGGGATTTGGGGTGTTCTTTTGTGTCTCTGGTGCTTCCACACACATACAAACTTCATCCATGCTGTTCTGAGTGAGATACGGTTCCTGAATGTGTCCTGCCTTCAGTCTCTGGGTGAGCTGGTCAACATCTGCACGGCTTGTGACGTCACAAGCCGAAACGAGCTGGCTAACCGCAACGTTAGCTCGTAGCGTTAGCATGCTAACGCTTGTGCTAACGCTAGCATGCTACCTTGTTCTCAATAGCAAAGCACTGCTACAACACACACCAGTTCACCATCATCTACAAAAGAACTACTTCCATGTGCGCCCTCATTTAGAAGAAGTCTCCCAGCTAATCCTGCCTTGTAACTGACTGAAGGTGGAGAAACAGCCTTTCTTTTAGCTAGCTAGCTGACATGTCAGCTAGCTAGCTGACATGAGCTACATCTGAGCTACTGAGCATGTGCGAGGGCAATCAAAGATAGTACAGAAGAAGAAAAGAGGTCTCACTCTGTAGCTGAAACAGAGACCAGCTGAAAGAGGATCTGCAGCAGTGAGAGAGAGCTGAGCAGTACAACAACAATATGGTGTTTTTTGATAATTAAACCATGTAAACCTGTTCTGGTACAACCTTAAAATACAGTTATGAACCTGAAAATGAGCAGAATATGGGCGCTTTAAAAACATTAGGGCCTACAATCACACGCCATAGCAGGAGATCCATAGATATACTGACACGGGAGAGGTTTAATTTCATTCTTAATGTCTTAACAAGAGGGAATCTGCACCAATATTCAGGGAATCT
>NW_027596055.1:0-5195 GCF_031162955.1 Sander vitreus
AAAGGTTACTGCTCAACTTGATTTATTTTCTTACTTTCAATAGTGCTAATGGTTGATAAAGATTAAATTGATGTATGGGGAGATGTGGGACACGACAGTAATTCTGCCTCTGAAGGAGGCAAGACAGAAAAACAAAAACAGCGTAACTGGCCATATTCAAAAATGGGAGAGCTGCACTAGCAACTCCTACTTACTACAAATGTAGAGTTAGCAGAGACGGTGAGATCATTACATACTCGGTTGTATCCCAAACACAGTGAAAGCTGGTCATTCAGGTCCCTCATCATACCATGATTATGATCATAGTGATGATCATAGTACCCAGGTCTCGGATCTGTCTGTGTGCAGGTGTGTCTTTGATGGTGTTTAGTGTTTTAAGCCCCCCAACGTCGTCTTCCAGGCAGCGCTGCATGGAAGGCACTAGGATTAGGCAATGGTTACGGTTAGGTGCCTTGAAGTCGAGGGTCGCAGCGCTGCCTTGAAATCGACGTTGGGGGCTTAAAACACCATTGAAATCTTATCCACTCGTTTCTGTACCAAGTTAATTACCCCCAGCTGTTAAGCCTGCCTGATTGGGCTTGTCAATGCGACTACAAGTAATGGAAAACAGGAGTGGCAATACAACTATGCAGAAAACAACTAATATCCCATTTGCTTTGCTGTTCCCTGACTTTTCCTCTAGCGCCACCATCAGGTCGACATTTTCAGTTATCCTGTGAAATATCTCAACATCTACACAAAAAAACTGTGCAGGCATTCATGGTAACCAGAGGATGAAGCCAAATGACTTTGGTGATTCTCTGACTTTTCATGAGAAATATCTAAACATTGTTAGATGGATAAACATGAAAAATTGGGATGGACAGTAATATAAATGGCTGGATTGTAATTACTTTTCCTTGACTTTTCAGCCTCAGCTGCCTCAGCTGTATTTTGTGTTAATTAGCACGTTAGCATTGTAACATGCTAAACTAAGGTGAACATAATACCTGCTAAACATCAGCATGTTAGCACTGTCAATGTGAGCATGTTATCATATGAAAAAAATCAAGGAAGCAACCAAACAAATAGAATATAAGACATAAATTAGTCTTCGCTCTTTCTATCTTCTGGATAGAAAGAACGGTGGGTTGCAGGCAGTCAGGCTGTTGAGAAACGCTCCAAGTACTGGTTGGCTTTATATTATTTTGGGAAATATAAGCTTGCTTGCTCCATTGCATTCGAATTGCCTCCAACTCACCTGCGCATAGCATTCTCCTGGAGGGAATAACTGTTTATACTCTTGCCATATGTGGTGTTTTTTTCTCTTGCCGTAACAAAAACAAATCTATATTGAGCAGCATACAAAGTAGCCCTGCTCTATTTCCATTTTACGAACTATTACTTTGGTCGTGGGATAAGTGAGAAAGAAGATTAAAACCTTGTTACAGTGTCAAACATCAGTGAAACATCTGACCGCTTTGTGACTGAAATGTAAATCAAACGTCCCCACAGATTTGAATGCCAAATGTGCTCAACTTCTCTACTTTATTGCACAATGGGTTGCGGCTCTGTTCCCACTGCCTGTACCAGTGCTAGCACTTCACCTTAGGGGAGTAGAAAAAACAATGGCATGTCAGCGTGAACACAATATGTAAAGCCTCGACCTGAAGCCAACAAGGCAAGTGTGTCAGACGATGGGACGGAAAACTCAGGACAAGACGTGCACTCTTTTGACTAGGTTATAGTGGTGTGTCAACTGTCTATCTTTCTCTTCCTACATGTGTTGTCTCTAAAAGGAATAAAATGGGCATCCATAAGTATGTATGTCAGGAACAGATATCTGGAGCAGTGGTTCCCAAAGTGGGTGCTGCAAGATTTGTCATATCATTGTTCATTTATTGTGTGTGTTTTATTGTCACCACCTTAAATAAATCCACAACATTTACATTAATTATGTCTTATGATATGTTTTCAAACAAATCAAAACAGGAATCACCTGTATCAAAAAACTCTCTTTAATTTGCAGCTATGTAACACAAGATGCTTTCCAGCTCTGGAGGTTTTTAAGAGCTGACTGTCGAAGCAAGCTGACGAAAAAGACTCGCCAAGGTAAACAGAGCTCCAATAAACGCGGGTACACCGCGGACCTAAAAACTAAAACACTACTTGACTAACGGCTTAAAGGACAGATTTTGGCTGCTCGTGGAAGAAGGATATCATTCACTTTTTATTTTAGTTTGTCCTTATACATCTTAAATATAATCAGTCCCTCCAGGATTTTGCGATGTCACGATCGCGCCAATTCACGCGAATTCAACCAATCACTGTGACTTTGGTGCGACTTGTAATTTTGACAAATCAACGCAACTTTTCCGCAAATTTGACCAATAACCGGAGTTTCCCGCGACTTCAACCAATCCCAGCAGTCCCACGTGCCGGACTTTACGTCAGTATAATGTGACTCTGAGTGCCACTGACCAAGCTGGGGTTGAGAGAGAGCTAGTTTCCGATATGAAGACAAGACTTGAACATCTCACATTTACCAACAAAACGTACAGCGAAAGACTCTGCCAACCTGTATACATTTTAACATCAATGTATGCTGTAATGTTTTTTTCACTCTAACGGTACAGATCCATTTGTCTGACACGACTGAAGCGTGGTGTCGCAACGTCATACATCCATGGTTGATGCTCCACACCGCCTTCCCGGAATGCTTTGCGTGCACGCTGAAGTCGCTTGACGTCACCCATAGGAATAGAGTGGAGTGTGGAGCGACAGAAGTGTCGCACGGTCAAATGGATCTGTACCGTGTAGTCAGCGGCTGCTGTTTCAATAATGTCGGTTGTCGGCAGCGGGCGAGGGCGGGGCTGCTGCTCATACAGTTCCTCGCTACAGTCGCGCACACACACACACGGTGGATGCAGGATAAACCGCAGATGAGACGACACGATGACCTAAATTGAGGACAGTTCCTCTCGTTATTGTAAGTGCAATGATAAGTTAAAGTCAAATAAGTAGCTACTTTATCAAACCGTATGAATGTGTGTCACAGGATAGGAAATTAGCTAACAATGTAAAGATCAACAAGCCATTGACACATGTTCAAATTTGATTCATTCAATAAATTATTATTTTTTGTCTTAAATCCACCAGCCATTTTCATATTATACCAACATTTGCAGCATCCTGAGCCTTTTTGGTAAGGTTACTAGGAAAACTCAGCCCAGAGTAATTTTATTCTCCCCGAAACAAGTTTCCTTTTTATTTTTAAAGAACAACTTTCACTGTCTCCCGCAACTTCATTGCAACAAACATACAAAAGACATCGCAACTTTTATCGCAATTGTTTACAAATGCTCCCGCAAAATCAGGCATTTTGGGCCCGCAACAATCTCAAAAAAAAGGCCGCGAAATCCTGGAGGGACTGGCTAATGAAATAAATTTAACATTTATTTATTTAACATAATATTGTAGTGTATTCAATTGTATTTCATGTTTATTTTAAGTTAAATATGTGTCTGAGTACCGAGTCAATAAAAACAGGCTATATGATATTATTTAACTTAATATTGATATCATGTAATACAATAGGCTCGTTTGAGATGAACTGTGCCTCGCCTGCAAAGTAGACAAGAGCAGGCGACAGCAGCAGGGGGCGGTGACAAAAATCCACTGTCAAGTCGGACAGGAGTTTCCAGCCGATTCCAGCAGTCTTCAGGCTGAACAGGAAGTCACAGAAACACTGTGGTCCGATTCCGATTTAATAGTGTTATCAGACCCATATATCAGCTTGTACACAGTCTCCAGTCGTTTTAATTATGACAGAGTAGCTATCAAAATGCTCTACATGCGATCTGTTGCTGATTTTAATTAACAGACTGTAGATGATCCGTAATCTGAACGGATTTAGTCTCTCTGACTTCTAAACATAACTATCACCCATGTGTTCTGTACAGAATAAGCCTTTAAATCAGACAAATATCAGTTAAAATCCCTCCAATTCAAAATAAAAGAAAGTTGATATAAAATGTCATCATGTTGAGTCGATTCTGAACCAATTAGCTGTTAGATAAGCTGAGAGTTTCCCAGCATGCCCTGGGTTCGCCTGGGTCTTGCAGTCGGTGAAAAGCAACTGCGCTGCCTGCGTCTCAGAACTGCGGCCGCCTTGATCTCGTTAGGTTATCGTTGCCCACGTGTGCATGACGTCAGAGCAAGTCGGGATCAAGTCGGACATAAATCTAACCGGCATGCATTGGGCGGCGATCGCCGGTGATCGATTCTGCGCGAGACCTGGCTCATCTCGAACGAGCCTATTGTTATTGTGGGTTGGGTGGAGAAAGGATAATGCAAACTCTACGCTTCCTCCATGTTTACTTGTTGTCTCGATACATTCTGTATGATATACATTTCTACAGCACTAGTTATATCTACTCACCAATCTGCAGAAAGCAAATACTTTTTTAAATCACAAATTCTTCCAGCCCTCCCTTCTGTGTGTGTGTGTGTGTGTGTGTGTGTGTGTGTGTGTGTGTGTGTGTGTTCAGTTTGCAGAGTTCACACAATGCTGCTAATGTTACTCTCCGGGGCAGTCGTGTCTCTAGGTTGTACCATCAGATAACGTAAGGTGTTAAATGGTTGTAATTTAATTGCCTATTCATGGTCTATTGAACATTGTTTATATACTGATATTTGTAATCTAGTGTCAACTGTTGCCTAGCAACGGCTGCTGTGAGCATGAGATAACGGACAAGGGCTGGGAGGACTGATGAGGGGTAGAATTGAAGATGGGGTGTTTTTTGAAAAGTGGAGATACTCTCATTATTTGAATTACCTTCACAGAAAGAGGAGAATATCACTGTGCGATAGGAACTCTGGTCCATGTTTGACAGAGCTGGCCACTCGACAAGCAATCTACAGGACTCATAATCCATGAAGAGCCTTAATCCGTGTCCGTCCATGTACTTTAGATTAGAATCAGTTTTATTGTCATTGCACCGAGTATCGGTACTAAGACAACAAAATGCAGTTTAGCATCTTACAAAAAGTGCCAAAAAGGAGTAAAGTGCAGAGTAATGCAATTTACAGAATACAATGTAGAATAAATTGAATGTGGATTTTAAAGAGTATAAATACTAGATATATACAGAATGA
Source organism: Sander vitreus (assembly GCF_031162955.1). Taxonomy (NCBI): domain Eukaryota; kingdom Metazoa; phylum Chordata; class Actinopteri; order Perciformes; family Percidae; genus Sander; species Sander vitreus. The sequence goes on from NW_027596055.1 coordinate 5,137, forward strand.
GCAGTATAAACACTATTAACAGTTAAGTTAAGTAAAAAATACTGCAATTTTACTTTTTT
>NW_027596057.1:0-5191 GCF_031162955.1 Sander vitreus
GCCGTGAGTGCGAGACCCTTTAATGGTAGACATTGTCATTTGAGCTACACTCAGCTTCAAACTTGTCGGGAGGCTCACAGAGGCCGTAGTACCCCGAATCTCAACCCCCCAACCTTCTAGCCCCTTCCCGAAGCCAGTTGTTCACGGGGGGCCACTCAGGGGCCCCGAACCTCACGGCTCAATTCGGCATCCCGCGGGAATCGCGCGTGCCTATTTTGAAGCTACGAATCCGTTTAGAAGTACTGAATTGGCCCGTTATTCTATAATGCTCACAGAGGGTCACACAAGGCCTCAGTGAAGCCTAAGTGTCTCGTTGCTCGTGTGTCCGACCGAGGCCCGTTCAGCCGAACGCAGGCGTCGACTGCTGATCGCCGTTGCTCGCGGTCGAGTCTCGCCGAACGCTCCGACACCTGACTTGTCCGTCTAAGCGCAGCGGAGGTGACCAGATTTGACTGAGGCCGATGGACAGCATGTGGAGGCCCACCTTTGTATGTATTTCAATTGGAAAGAACCGGGCTCGTTGTGCGAGACCCTTTGATGTAAGAAACCGCCACATGAGCACCTGTCGGCTTCAAACTCGACCGGAAGAGACTCACAGAGGCCGTAACATCACGAATCTCAACCCTCTAGCACCTTCCTAAAGCCAGTTCTTTACAGTGGCCACCTGGGGCCCACAGCTCAATTCGAGATCGCGGACCGAAGCGTTTTAAGTCTATATCTCACTTTCAGAATTTCACTGAGAAAGGTGGCCCTGGGGGCCCTCGCGTATACAAGTACACAAGTACAAATACACTCCTTCGGTTTATAAGGGGGGAACAAAAAAAAAGGGACCCACATTGGGAAGTTGGGTGCATACGGTGAAGTTGTGCATCATTAGGGCCCCCCCCTTGAAGTTATTATTGGAGAGACCCACAGTGAGAAGTTTGGTGTAGTCGGTCATGTCGGGACTCATTGGGGCCCCTGGGGGCCTCCGGGGGTGTGTGTGTGTGTGTGTGTGTGTGTGTGTGTGTGGGAGGGGGGGGGGCCTTTGAAGTTAAGATATTACATTTATAATTATATGTATTATGTATACAGACGTAAGTTAATATGTGAGGGACCCTCAGTGAGACGTTTGGTGTAGTCGGTCATGTCGGGACTCATTGGGGCCCCCGGGGGCCTCCAGGGCTGTGGGGGGGCCCTTTGAAGTTATGATATTATACTTATAAACTATATGTATTATGTATACAGACGAAAGTTAATTTGTGAGGGACCCACACTGAGATGTTGGACTTCCGGAGTCCTCCTGGGGGGTTGTGGGGGGGTGGGGGGGGGGCTGTGAAATATGATATTATATTCATATTATATCTATTATGTATACAGACAAAGGTTAATTTTTTAGGGACCCACACTGAGAGGTTGGATTTCCGGAGTCCTCCTGGGGGGCGGGGGGGCCTTTGAAGTTATGATTATTGGGGGGTTGTGGGTGGGTGGGGACTGTGAAGTATGATATTATATTCATATTATATCTATTATGTATACAGACAAAGGTTAATTTTTTAGGGACCCACACTGAGAGGTTGGACTTCCGGAGTCCTCCTGGGGGGTTGTGGGGGGGGGGGGGGGGGGCTGTGAAATATGATATTATATTTATATTATATCTATTATGTATACAGACAAAAGTTATTTTTTTAGGGACCCACACTGAGAGGTTGGATTTCCGGAGTCCTCCTGGGGGGCGGGGGGGACTTTGAAGTTATGATTATTATATTTATATTATTGTATGTATTATATATTATACTGTATATATGTATACAGTAAATACTCAATATGCGAGGGACCCGCATTGACAAGTTGGGTTCATACTGGGTTGTTGGCCCTCAATTTGTGCTCTCTGTCGCCATCTGGTGGCGAAAATCGCCGGAAAAGTTGGGCTCCAAAACGTTGGGTCTACAGAGATGTTGGAAGTTGGTCCCCATTGGGTTCAATGGTGGAATTCTGTGGAGGAACAACTTCGTTTTTTTGACCCAACTTGTAACCAACGGTAATTCAAGAAAATCCATACATCATGTCCGGGACTCTAACCCTAACCCTAACCCTAACCCTAACCCTAACCCTAACCCTAACCCTAACCCTAACCCCCTAACCCTAACCCTAACCCTAACCCTAACCCTAACCCTAACCCCCTAACCCCAACCCCTAACCTACTACTCTAACACTCCCCAAACCCTAACCTACCCACTCCCCAAACCCCTAACCTTAACCTCTGTAGGGTCATAAGCTGCACTATTGTGCAGAGGGGCCCTCCCTTGGGTGGGTGGGGGTGGGTGGAATCCTGACTTCCGCCAGTAGTTTGTGCAATCAGAGCCTCGCTGCGCCTCCGGCGACGAGACTCTTTGTATTGACTCCACTCCCCAAACCCTAACCTTAACCTCTGTAGGGTCATAAGCTGCACTATTGTGCAGAGGGGCCCTCCCTTGGGTGGGTGGGGGTGGGTGGAATCCTGACTTCCGCCAGTAGTTTGTGCAATCAGAGCCTCGCCGCCTCCGGCGACGAGACTCTTTGTATTTAACTCTAACCCAAACGCTTTAAAAGTCATATTTCCACTTTAAAAATGACTTTTACCTCACTTCCCGTCGTCGTACTGAGATAAGACTGACACCGTTGGATTCGGGGGTTCCTGCTCTTCCTTCCTGCGCTTCCTTCCTGCATTCTTTTCACACCCCAAAACCTTTTCCAGGTTTTAAGGTTTTTAAACCGTGACAAAAGCGACTGTTGCATGTGAAGACGTCAGAGGTGCAGTCTGTACACACCAATTCTAATTTGAACAGCGCCTCCTGTAGTTGTGCGGTGTATGGAACACAGGAAGGACTTTGATGAGCTGGCCGGGAGTTCTGGACCTCTGGACCTCTGGACCCCTGGGCCTGGCTGACAAAGGTGGTTCTAGCTTGCGCTGTTAACAGACACCCTAGTCGGCCAGGTGGTAAGTTATATTCTTATTATATCAATACTATGTTAACATCATAACAAACTTAAAAAAACTTTAAATACAAAATAGTATAAAATCAACAATGAATTCATTATTCACTTGAGATACGGTAACACTTTTGTGCCAATAATATCATTCTTTAAATATGGTAACACTTGCGTTATAAAATGCAATTTTTCAAACATTCTTTTCCTTTAATATACGGCAATACTTTTGTGCCAAATAATATACTTTTTTTCAAACAATTTTCTTAAAATAGATACTAATATACTTCAAACTGTCTATAATCTAGGATAAACTTTGAATTGGCTATAGGACACACTCCAGGGTTTGATCAACCTTGGTGGGCCGCCCTTGGTTGAGGGTGTATAGAAGGTAATGGCCGAAACACCTGATGATTCCAAGGTTCTCTACTGATGATGTGTCCTACAATTTAGCATTCAATTGTACTGATAATATAAAATTTAAAAAGCAAAGACATTCCCAACTCAACTTTAACAAAATAGGACACAAAATAGGAAACAAAGTAGGAACTTACGGTTTATGCACGTCTCATCTTTATAACCAGTCTCTATTATAATCAGTCCGAACACCCCCTCCTTCCCTCCCCCCATCCCCCTCTCTCTCTCTCTCTCTCTCTCTCGCTCTCTCTCTCTTTCTCGCTCACTGCCCTCGGCGAAGGGATTCTGATGCATACTCTTTCTCTCCCCACCTCCTCCAGACAGAGGGATGGGTCTTTTTCTCTCCCCCCCACCTCCTCCAGACAGAGGGATGGGTCTCTCCTTTTTCCTCCCCACCTCCTCCAGACAGAGGAATGGGTCTTCCTCTCTCCCCCCTCTCACCCCACCATCCCTTTCCTCCAGCAGGAAGACCTCACCTCTCTCCTTTTCTCTATCCCTCCTTTGGACAAAGGATTCACCGCTTTTTATTCATTGGGTACAGCGGTCTTTAGAGGGGGAAACTCTGAGTGACATGCGGCGGCCCGTGCACACCGTTAGTCTCCATTTCAACCACGTAGTCGTCGGACGCGTGGGGAGGCTTCTGGGATCCGAACACACCTAACCCTAGCCAGTGCCTTTCGGACAACCGATTTCCCTTAAACCTTACTGACCGTTGACCCGCCCCATTTTACTCAACTCAACTCAACATCAAATGTATGACCCTTTCAGAGACTGGTTTTGCTATATATTGGCACATCTCTCACCCCTTTCCCTTCCGGGACGGGGGTGAAGAGAGGCAGAGTATGCCTAGACCGGCAAGGAATTGGGTGAGCTGTAGACACGGCCCCTCTTCTTCTCTCTGCTCCAAATTATCTCTTTGATTATATTATCACTTAGCGGACCAGGCCCCTCTCGTTAGCCCTGTTCTCCTCATCCTACCGTCGCCCTTGTTTTTATCCTAACCTCAACCACTCGTTTTTTTTGCCTAAACTTAACCTGCTAGGACTATCTAGATAAATGTAGATGGAAAAATAGGATCTACTACTATCCCCCTCATTCTACCCTAACCTTAACCACAGTTTTACATGCCTAACCCTAACCAGTTAGATTAATATAGATTAAAAAATAAGTTACTGCAACCCTAGGGTCGTTTTCCATGTAGAAATTACAGAAAAAACAACCAGGAAGTGAGTTTTCGCCCACTTCCGGTTTTCATAGAACCAGCTGATTAGCACGTCGGGATACAGTACACTTAATGTTTTAACTGTAACTTGATTTCAACCCTCTACGACCTTCAAGAAGAATGTTATAGCAATAAAAGCGCTAAGCCACGCCCACAAACGCCTTTAGAGCGATATTTTGACTACTTCTTGTAGTCCTACGGACACGTGACTAACACCATTTGAGGCGTAAGACTTAAAGGTTCAAATGGAACTTTGTTGCAAGTCTCTCAGACCTTTAGAAGGAAAGTTACAACATAAAGTGCTTAAGCCACGCCCACAAACGCTTTAAAAGTCATATTTTCACTTTAAAAATGACTTTTACATCACTTCCCGTCGTCGTACTGAGATAAGACTGACACCGTTGGATTCGGGGGTTCCTGCTCTTCCTTCTGATTTCAACCCTCTACGACCTTCAAAAAAGAAAGTTATAGCAATAAAAGCGCTAAGCCACGCCCACAAACGCCTTTAGAGCGATAGTTTGACTACTTCCTGTAGTCCTACGGACACGTGACTAACACCATTTGAGGCGTAAGACTTAGTCTTTCAGACCTTTAGAAGGAAAG
>NC_028285.1:0-16858 GCF_031162955.1 Sander vitreus
GCTAGCGTAGCTTAATTAAAGCATAACACTGAAGATGTTAAGATGAGCCCTAGAAAGCTCCGCAAGCACAAAGGCTTGGTCCTGACTTTACTATCAATTCTAGCTAAACTTACACATGCAAGTATCCGCATCCCCGTGAGAATGCCCTACAGTTCCCTGCCCGGGAACAAGGAGCTGGTATCAGGCACATCCCTACTTAGCCCATGACGCCTTGCTTAGCCACACCCTCAAGGGAACTCAGCAGTGATAAACATTAAGCCATAAGTGAAAACTTGACTTAGTCAAAGCTAAGAGGGCCGGTAAAACTCGTGCCAGCCACCGCGGTTATACGAGAGGCCCAAGTTGATAGCTACCGGCGTAAAGCGTGGTTAAGATAAAGACTAAGACTAAAGCCGAACGCCCTCAGAGCTGTTATACGCACCCGATGGTGAGAAGTTCAATCACGAAAGTGGCTTTATAAATCCTGAACCCACGAAAGCTAAGATACAAACTGGGATTAGATACCCCACTATGCCTAGCCATAAACATTGGTAGTACCCTACACTCACTACCCGCCTGGGAACTACGAGCATTAGCTTGAAACCCAAAGGACTTGGCGGTGCTTTAGATCCCCCTAGAGGAGCCTGTTCTAGAACCGATAACCCCCGTTCAACCTCACCTTTCCTTGTTTTCCCCGCCTATATACCGCCGTCGTCAGCTCACCCTGTGAAGGTTTAATAGTGAGCAAAATTGGTACAACCCAAAACGTCAGGTCGAGGTGTAGCGTATGGGAAGGGAAGAAATGGGCTACATTTCCTAATTACAGGAAATACGAACGATGTACTGAAATGTACATCCGAAGGAGGATTTAGCAGTAAGCAGGAAATAGAGCGTCCCGCTGAAATTGGCTCTGAAGCGCGTACACACCGCCCGTCACTCTCCCCAAGCCTACCAAACTAAAATAACTAAAACCTTATAATAGCGAAGGGGAGGCAAGTCGTAACATGGTAAGTGTACCGGAAGGTGCACTTGGAAAAATCAGAGCGTAGCTGAGACAGAAAAGCATCTCTCTTACACTGAGAAGGCCCCCGTGCAAATCGGGTCGCTCTGATGCCCAACAGCTAGCCCCCCCAACCAGAAACAACAAACCAACATTAATACCCCTAAATACACTAATATTAGTATTAAACAAACCATTTTTCCCCCTAAGTATGTGTGACAGAAAAGGGCCTGTGGAGCCATAGAGAAAGTACCGCAAGGGAACGCTGAAAGAGAAATGAAATAATCCAGTGAAGCCTAAAGAAGCAGAGATCCAACCTCGTACCTTTTGCATCATGATTTAGCCAGTGTAACCCAAGCAAAGCGTACTTTAGTTTGACAACCCGAAACTAAGTGAGCTACTCCAAGACAGCCTATTAAATAGGGCAAACCCGTCTCTGTGGCAAAAGAGTGGGAAGAGCTTTGAGTAGAGGTGACAGACCTACCGAACTTAGTTATAGCTGGTTGCCTGGGAATTGGATAGAAGTTCAGCCTCCCGGATTCTTCATTCACCTCAGCCTTACCCCTCCTGATACCCCTAAGAAGCCAAGAGAGTTAGTCAAAGGGGGTACAGCCCCTTTGAATCAAGATACAACTTTTACAGGAGGGTAAAGATCATAATATATTTTAAGGTACAATATTTTGGTGGGCCTAAAAGCAGCCATCCCCATAGAAAGCGTTAAAGCTCAGATATATTTCTTAATCCCCCTATTCTGATCACCAAATCTTATCCCCCTAGTTCTACCAGGCCGTCCCATGCCAACATGGGAGTGACCCTGCTAATATGAGTAATAAGAGAGCCTCCGCCTCTCTCCTTGCACGCGTGTACTTCGGAACGGACAACCCACCGAACCTTAACGGCCCCAAACAAAGAGGGTACTGAACAACAGACTAAAAAACTAGAAAAACATTCAAAAACAACCGTTAACCCCACACAGGCGTGCCCCCAAGGAAAGACTAAAAGAAAGAGAAGGAACTCGGCAAACACATAAAGCCTCGCCTGTTTACCAAAAACATCGCCTCTTGTAGAACTTAACAAATAAGAGGTCCCGCCTGCCCTGTGACTATTAGTTTAACGGCCGCGGTATTTTGACCGTGCGAAGGTAGCGCAATCACTTGTCTTTTAAATGAAGACCTGTATGAATGGCATAACGAGGGCTTAACTGTCTCCTCTTTCTAGTCAATGAAATTGATCTTCCCGTGCAGAAGCGGGAATGGTAACATAAGACGAGAAGACCCTATGAAGCTTTAGACACCAAGACAGATCATGCTAAACACCCCCCAATAAAGGACTAAACCAAATGAACCCTGTCCTAATGTCTTTGGTTGGGGCGACCGCGGGGAAACAAAAAACCCCCACGTGGAATGGGAGCACCCCTCCTACAACTATGAGCCCCAGCTCTAGTTAACAGAACTTCTGACCAGTAAGATCCGGCAGTGCCGATCAACGAACCGAGTTACTCTAGGGATAACAGCGCAATCCTCTTTTAGAGCCCATATCGACAAGGGGGTTTACGACCTCGATGTTGGATCAGGACATCCTAATGGTGCAGCCGCTATTAAGGGTTCGTTTGTTCAACGATTAAAGTCCTACGTGATCTGAGTTCAGACCGGAGTAATCCAGGTCAGTTTCTATCTATGACATGATCTTCTCTAGTACGAAAGGACCGAGAAGAGGAGGCCCCTCCCTTAAGTACGCCTCACCCTCACCTAATGAAAACAACTAAAATAGGCAAGAGGGCATTCCCCCCCCACCGGAGAAAACGGTATGTTAAGGTGGCAGAAACTGGTAATTGCAAAAGACCTAAGCCCTTTCCACAGAGGTTCAAATCCTCTCCTTAACTATGGTCTTAATATTCACGACCCATATTATTAATCCTCTTGCCTTTATTGTACCAGTCCTGTTAGCTGTTGCCTTCTTAACACTGCTTGAACGGAAAGTACTTGGGTACATGCAATTACGAAAAGGTCCAAATATTGTCGGGCCTTACGGGCTATTACAACCAATTGCTGATGGTGTTAAACTATTTATTAAGGAACCTGTTCGCCCTTCCACCTCTTCCCCTGTCCTTTTTCTTCTAGCCCCTGTACTTGCTCTCACACTTGCCCTAACCCTTTGGGCCCCCATACCCATGCCGTATCCTGTTGTTGACCTTAACCTCGGGATCTTGTTTCTACTAGCCCTATCAAGCCTAGCAGTCTACTCTATTCTAGGCTCAGGGTGGGCCTCCAATTCTAAATACGCATTAATTGGTGCCTTACGAGCCGTAGCCCAAACAATCTCCTACGAGGTTAGTCTAGGGCTAATTCTCCTAAACATCGTTATTTTTACAGGAGGTTTCACATTACAAACCTTTAACGTAGCCCAAGAAAGTGTATGACTAGTCCTACCAGCATGACCCCTCGCCGCAATATGATATATCTCTACCTTGGCAGAAACTAACCGTGCCCCCTTTGATCTAACTGAGGGCGAATCCGAATTAGTATCAGGGTTTAATGTTGAATATGCCGGAGGCCCCTTTGCCCTATTCTTTTTAGCAGAATATGCAAATATTTTACTTATAAATACACTCTCCGCAACTTTATTCCTAGGGGCCTCTCACATTCCCACTATTCCTGAACTTACTGCTATCAATCTTATAACTAAGGCAGCCCTCCTCTCAATCGTTTTTCTCTGAGTACGAGCCTCATACCCCCGATTCCGGTATGACCAACTTATACACCTAATTTGAAAGAATTTCCTTCCACTAACACTAGCATTAGTTATTTGACACCTGGCGCTCCCAATTTCATTTGCTGGCCTACCCCCTCAAACCTAGCCGAGGAGTTGTGCCTGAAGCAAAGGGCCACTTTGATAGAGTGAACTATGGGGGTTAAAGTCCCCCCAACTCCTTAGAAAGAAGGGATTCGAACCCTACCTAGAGAGATCAAAACTCTCAGTGCTTCCACTACACCACTTTCTAATAAAGTCAGCTAATTAAGCTTTTGGGCCCATGACCCAAACATGTTGGATAATAACCTTCCTTTATTGTATGGCTCCCTACACTCTGGCTATTATACTATTTACCCTCGGGCTCGGAACGTCTATTACATTCGCGAGTTCGCACTGATTAATTGCCTGAATGGGTCTTGAAATCAATACCCTTGCTATCATCCCCCTAATAGCCCAAGACCACTCCCCCCGAGGAGTTGAAGCCTCCGCAAAATACTTCATTGTTCAATCGACCGCAGGCGCTGCGCTTCTCTTTGCCAGCGCTACCAATGCTTGACTTACAGGATACTGGGATATTCAACAAATCTCACATCCCCTCCCTGTTGCTCTTATTACCACAGCCTTGGCATTCAAAATGGGGCTTGCCCCTCTCCACACATGACTCCCCGAGATTATTCAAGGCCTTAATCTCACTACAGGGCTAATTCTTTCTACTTGACAAAAACTCGCCCCTTTCACCCTGATACTCCAAATCTATCCTCCTGCCACACCAACCCTTATTGTCCTAGGACTGGCTTCCATCCTGTTCGGGGGATGAGGGGGACTTAATCAAACACAGCTCCGAAAACTCCTCGCCTACTCCTCAATTACCCACCTGGGTTGAATAATCCTTGTACTTCAATTCTCGCCTCCCTTGGCGCTTCTTTCCCTGTTAACATATTTTCTTATAACCTTTTCAGCTTTTCTTGTATTCAAGTTTAATAAAGCAACCACTATCAATACACTTGCCATCTCCTGAGCAAAAGCACCAATTATTACAACCCTCCTCCCACCAGTCCTTCTGTCCCTAGGAGGCCTACCCCCTCTGACAGGCTTTATGTCAAAATGGTTAATTCTACAAGAACTAGCTTCACAAGGCCTTGCTGTCACAGCAACCTTAGCCGCATTATCCTCGCTTCTCAGCCTTTACTTCTACCTCCGGATCGCCTATGCAATGACATTAACAACACCTCCAAATGACATTCCAGGGATAACACCCTGACGACACGGCGCCTCTCCTCTTTCTCAACCTATAGCTATAGCAATAATTATTTCTATTATTTTACTGCCTCTGACGCCAGCCATCCTGGCATTCTTCACGCGGTAAGAGACTTAGGCTAACACAAGACCAAGGGCCTTCAAAGCCCTCAGCGAGGGTGAAAATCCCTCAGTCCCTGATAAGACTTGCGGGATATTACCCCACATCTCCTGCATGCAAAACAGACACTTTAATTAAGCTAAAGCCTTACCTAGATAGGTAGGCCTCGATCCTACAAACTCTTAGTTAACAGCTAAGCGCTCAAACCAGCGAGCATCCATCTAACTTTCCCCCGCCTGTCCGGAGACTAGAGGCGGGGGAAAGCCCCGGCAGACGTTAGTCTGCTCCTTAAGATTTGCAATCTAATATGTCAAACACCTCGGGGCTTGATAAGAAGAGGATTTGAACCTCTGTTTGTGGGGTTACAATCCACCGCTTGGGCACTCAGCCATCCTACCTGTGGCCATCACACGTTGATTCTTCTCGACCAATCACAAAGATATCGGCACCCTTTATCTAGTATTTGGTGCTTGAGCCGGAATAGTGGGCACAGCTCTAAGCCTACTCATCCGAGCGGAACTAAGCCAACCCGGCGCTCTCCTTGGAGACGACCAAATTTATAACGTAATTGTTACGGCACATGCCTTTGTAATAATCTTCTTTATAGTAATACCCATTATGATTGGAGGTTTTGGGAATTGACTCATCCCACTCATAATTGGTGCCCCCGATATAGCATTCCCTCGAATAAATAACATAAGCTTTTGACTTCTGCCCCCCTCTTTCCTTCTCCTTCTTGCCTCCTCAGGGGTTGAGGCAGGAGCTGGTACCGGGTGGACTGTTTATCCCCCATTAGCTGGAAACCTGGCACACGCCGGGGCATCTGTCGACTTAACCATTTTTTCTCTACATTTAGCAGGAATTTCCTCAATTCTAGGCGCAATTAATTTTATCACAACTATTATTAACATAAAACCCCCTGCTATTTCTCAATACCAGACCCCTTTATTTGTTTGAGCCGTATTAATTACCGCTGTACTTCTACTACTTTCCCTCCCCGTGCTCGCCGCTGGCATTACAATGCTCCTTACGGACCGAAATCTAAACACCACATTCTTTGACCCTGCAGGAGGAGGGGACCCTATTCTCTATCAACACCTATTCTGGTTCTTCGGCCACCCAGAAGTATACATTCTTATTCTTCCCGGCTTTGGAATAATCTCACACATTGTTGCCTACTATGCAGGCAAAAAAGAACCTTTCGGCTATATGGGAATAGTATGAGCTATAATGGCTATCGGACTTTTAGGCTTTATTGTATGGGCCCATCATATATTTACAGTTGGCATAGATGTTGACACCCGAGCCTATTTCACATCTGCCACCATAATCATCGCAATTCCCACGGGTGTTAAGGTATTTAGCTGACTCGCAACCCTTCATGGGGGCTCTATTAAATGAGAGACTCCCCTTCTATGGGCACTTGGCTTCATTTTCTTATTCACAGTGGGCGGACTAACTGGCATTGTGCTAGCCAACTCCTCCTTAGACATTGTTCTTCATGATACTTACTACGTAGTAGCCCATTTCCACTATGTCCTATCCATGGGCGCCGTGTTTGCCATCGTTGCTGCTTTTGTCCACTGATTCCCCCTATTCTCAGGCTACACTCTTCACAGCACTTGAACAAAAATTCACTTTGGAATCATGTTTGTAGGTGTTAACCTAACATTCTTCCCCCAACATTTCCTTGGCCTAGCCGGGATACCTCGCCGATACTCAGACTACCCAGACGCTTACACCCTATGAAACACAGTTTCATCAATTGGGTCTCTCATCTCCTTGGTCGCAGTTATTATATTCTTATTTATTATCTGGGAGGCTTTTGCCGCCAAACGTGAAGTTCTAGCAGTAGAGCTGACTGCAATAAACGTGGAGTGATTACACGGCTGCCCTCCCCCTTATCACACATTTGAGGAGCCTGCTTTTGTCCAAGTTCAATCAAACTAACGAGAAAGGGAGGAGTCGAACCCCCATAGGCTGGTTTCAAGCCAACCACATGACCGCTCTGTCACTTTCTTTATAAGATACTAGTAAAATGGCTATTACACTGCTTTGTCAAGGCAGAGTCGTGGGTTGAACCCCCGCGTATCTTATTTTACTAATGGCCCACCCCTCACAGCTCGGTTTTCAAGATGCAGCTTCACCTGTTATAGAAGAACTTCTTCATTTCCACGACCACGCCTTAATAATCGTGTTCCTGATCAGCACGCTAGTACTTTACATTATTGTGGCCATAGTCACCACTAAACTTACCAATAAATACATCCTAGACTCCCAAGAAATTGAAATTATTTGAACTGTACTCCCAGCGGTTATTCTTATCCTAATCGCTCTCCCCTCCCTTCGAATCCTCTACCTTATAGATGAAATTAATGACCCCCACTTAACAATTAAAGCCATGGGACATCAATGATACTGAAGCTACGAGTATACCGACTATGATGCTCTTGGGTTCGACTCCTATATAATTCCCACACAAGACCTTACCCCTGGCCAATTCCGCCTTTTAGAAGCAGACCACCGAATAGTAATCCCAGTTGAATCCCCCATCCGTGTGCTAGTCTCTGCTGAAGATGTCCTCCACTCTTGGGCAGTCCCTGCACTTGGTGTAAAAATAGACGCAGTTCCTGGGCGCCTTAATCAAACAGCCTTTATTGCATCCCGACCAGGAGTCTTCTATGGACAATGCTCTGAAATTTGTGGGGCAAACCATAGCTTTATACCCATTGTAGTCGAAGCAGTTCCTTTAGAGCACTTTGAAAGCTGATCCGCCCTAATACTTGAAGACGCCTCGCTAAGAAGCTAAACAGGGCCTAGCGTTAGCCTTTTAAGCTAAAGATTGGTGGCCCCCAACCACCCTTAGCGGTCATGCCTCAGCTTAACCCAACCCCCTGGCTTGCCATCCTAGTCTTTACATGGCTAGTGTTTTTAATTATCATCCCCACAAAAGTAATGGCTCATGCCTACCCTAACGAACCCACAACTCAAAGTACAGAAAAACCTAAAAAAGAGGCCTGAACCTGATCATGATATTAAGCTTCTTTGACCAGTTTATAAGCCCTGTATATCTAGGGGTCCCCCTCATAGCCCTTGCTTTAACCCTCCCCTGAATCCTTTACCCTACGCCTTCTGATCGGTGACTAAATAATCGACTCCTTGCCCTTCAAAGCTGGTCTATTAACCGGTTCACCCAACAGCTCCTTCTTCCATTAAACTTAGGGGGCCACAAATGAGCCACTCTATTTACTTCCTTAATGATTTTCTTATTTACTACTAACATGCTTGGGCTCCTTCCCTACACCTTCACCCCTACCACTCAGCTATCCCTCAACCTAGGACTTGCAGTGCCACTGTGGTTAGCAACAGTCCTTATTGGCATGCGAAATCAACCAACCCATGCCCTAGGACATCTTCTCCCTGAAGGAACCCCCGGCCCTCTTATCCCTGTTCTTATCTTTATCGAAACAATTAGCCTATTTATTCGTCCCCTCGCCCTAGGTGTTCGGCTTACAGCCAACCTTACAGCAGGTCATCTCTTAATTCAACTCATCGCTACCGCCGCTTTTGTACTCCTGCCCCTTATACCCGCAGTAGCCGTCCTTACTTCTATAGTACTTGTTCTTCTAACCCTCCTGGAAGTTGCCGTAGCTATAATCCAAGCCTACGTATTCGTTCTACTTCTCTCCCTTTACCTTCAGGAAAACGTATAATGACCCACCAAGCACACGCATACCACATAGTCGACCCCAGCCCTTGACCGCTCACAGGTGCAGTAGCCGCCCTATTAATAACATCTGGCCTTGCAATCTGATTCCACTTCCACTCAACAACACTTATAGGTCTTGGAACAGTCCTCCTCCTTTTAACAATATACCAATGATGGCGAGATATTATTCGAGAAGGCACATTCCAGGGACATCACACTCCCCCTGTACAGAAAGGACTTCGGTACGGGATAATCCTTTTCATCACCTCAGAAGTCTTCTTTTTTATTGGATTTTTCTGAGCATTCTATCACTCAAGCTTAGCCCCAACCCTGGAACTAGGAGGCTGCTGGCCCCCTACAGGTATCACCCCTTTAGATCCCTTCGAAGTCCCCCTACTTAACACCGCCGTCTTACTCGCCTCCGGGGTAACAGTTACTTGGGCTCACCATAGCATTATAGAAGGAGAACGAAAACAGGCTATTCAGTCCCTCACACTTACGATCCTTTTAGGATTTTACTTTACCTTCCTTCAAGCAATAGAATACTACGAAGCTCCTTTCACCATTGCAGACGGCGTCTATGGCGCCACATTTTTTGTAGCCACAGGCTTCCACGGCCTCCATGTCATCATTGGCTCCACATTCTTAGCCATCTGCCTATCCCGCCAGATTCAATACCACTTCACGTCTGAACATCACTTCGGGTTTGAAGCAGCCGCCTGATACTGACACTTCGTAGACGTTGTCTGACTTTTCCTCTATATTTCTATCTACTGATGAGGTTCCTAGTCTTTCTAGTATTAGGCAGTATAAGTGACTTCCAATCACCCGGTCTTGGTTAAAGTCCAAGGAAAGATAATGAATCTAATTACGACTGTAATTTTTATTACCTCCGCCCTGGCTATTATCTTAGCCCTTGTTTCTTTCTGACTGCCCCAGATAGCGCCAGATCACGAGAAAATATCCCCCTACGAATGCGGCTTTGACCCCTTAGGCTCTGCCCGCCTGCCTTTCTCCCTTCGCTTTTTTCTTATTGCTATCCTATTCCTCCTATTTGATTTAGAGATTGCCCTTCTTCTGCCACTTCCCTGAGGAGATCAACTTGAAACTCCCCTCCTAACATTCCTATGGGCCTCCGCCGTTTTAGCTATTCTGACCCTGGGCCTTATCTATGAATGACTTCAAGGCGGCCTAGAATGAGCCGAATAGGCGATTAGTCTAAGAAAAACATTTGATTTCGGCTCAAAAACTTGTGGTTAAAGTCCATAATTGCCTAATGACCCCCGTTCACTTTGCTTTCTCATCAGCCTTCGCCCTGGGACTGACAGGACTAGCATTCCACCGCACCCACCTTCTCTCCGTCCTTCTATGTCTAGAGGGAATGATGCTTTCTTTATTTATTGCCCTCTCCATTTGAACTTTACAGCTAAACTCAACAAACTTCTCAGCAGCCCCAATACTCCTCTTAGCATTTTCAGCCTGTGAAGCAAGCGCAGGCCTCGCCCTTCTGGTTGCCACCGCCCGAACCCACGGCACTGACCGCCTACAAAGCCTTAATTTACTGCAATGTTAAAAATTCTAATCCCTACACTTATACTAATCCCGACTGCTTGAGGAACTCCCGCCAAATGACTCTGACCTACCACCCTTGTTCATAGCCTCATCATCGCCCTTGTCAGCTTAACCTGCTTAAAAAATATATCTGAGACCGGCTGATCAAGTCTAGGACTTTACATAGCAACAGACCCCCTCTCAACTCCCCTTCTAGTACTCACCTGCTGGCTGTTACCCCTAATAATCTTAGCAAGTCAAAACCACACAGCATTAGAGCCCCTCAATCGCCAACGTATATATATTACTCTTCTGACATCCCTCCAATTTTTTCTCATCTTGGCTTTCAGTGCTACAGAAATAACTATATTTTATGTTATGTTTGAAGCCACCCTTATCCCCACCCTTGTTATTATTACCCGGTGAGGAAATCAGATGGAACGGCTCAATGCAGGGGTTTATTTCCTATTTTACACCTTAGCAGGCTCTCTACCCCTACTAGTTGCCTTACTTCTTCTGCAAAACAGCACTGGCACCCTATCCCTACTTACGCTGCAATTCTCTGACCCTCTTCTACTAACCTCCTACGCAGATAAACTATGATGGGCAGGGTGCCTTCTAGCCTTTCTAGTAAAAATGCCTCTCTACGGAATTCACCTGTGATTACCGAAAGCGCACGTCGAAGCACCCATTGCAGGCTCAATAATCCTTGCAGCTGTCCTACTTAAACTAGGGGGTTATGGAATGATACGAATTGTAGTAGTACTAGAACCATTAACCAAAGACCTAAGCTACCCATTTATTATCTTTGCCCTTTGAGGAGTAGTTATAACTGGGTCCATCTGCCTCCGTCAAACAGACCTAAAATCCCTCATCGCCTACTCTTCCGTGAGTCACATAGGTTTAGTCGTAGGGGGCATTTTAACCCAAACACCCTGAGGCTTCTCAGGAGCCCTTATTCTTATAATTGCTCACGGTTTGACATCCTCTGCCCTCTTCTGTCTAGCAAATACAAACTATGAGCGCACCCACAGTCGAACCATACTTCTGGCTCGTGGCCTACAAGTAGTACTGCCTTTAATAACAGCCTGATGGTTCACTGCTAGTCTAGCTAACCTGGCTCTCCCCCCTCTCCCAAATCTTATGGGAGAATTAATAATTATTACCTCCTTATTTAACTGATCCTGATGAACCCTAACATTGACTGGAACTGGCACATTAATTACTGCAAGTTATTCCCTTTATATATTCCTTATAACACAACGAGGTCCAATCCCTACGCATATATTAGCCTTAGACCCCTCCCACTCTCGAGAACACTTGCTAATAGCCCTCCACATACTTCCGTTGGCCCTTCTTATGTTCAAACCCGAGTTAATTTGAGGGTGGACATACTGTAGATATAGTTTAACAAAGACACTAGATTGTGATTCCAGAAATAGGGGTTAAAATCCCCTTATCCACCGAGAGAGGCTCGCCAGCAACGAAGACTGCTAATCTCCGCGACCTTGGTTGAACCCCAGGGCTCACTCGTCCTTGCTTCTAAAGGATAACAGCTCATCCATTGGTCTTAGGAACCAAAAACTCTTGGTGCAAATCCAAGTAGTAGCTATGCACCCCACTTCCCTTATAATAACGTCGAGCCTAGTTATTATTTTCTCATTATTAGCATATCCTGTGCTCAACACGCTTAACCCAAGCCCTCTCGAACAGAACTGGGCACTTTCCCACCCCAAAACTGCAGTAAAACTGGCTTTTTTAGTTAGCCTTCTTCCCCTCTTTTTATTCCTTAACGAAGGAGCAGAAGCAATTATCACCTCCTGAAGCTGAATAAATACCTCAACTTTTGATGTAAATATCAGCCTCAAGTTCGATTATTATTCAGTTATTTTCACCCCCATCGCCTTGTATGTTACTTGATCTATTTTAGAGTTTGCATCTTGGTATATACATGCAGACCCCTTAATAAATCGCTTTTTCAAATATCTCCTTATTTTTCTCATCGCCATAATTACACTAGTTACAGCAAATAATATATTTCAACTCTTTATTGGGTGAGAGGGAGTAGGCATTATATCTTTCCTTCTCATCGGGTGATGGTATGGGCGGGCAGATGCAAACACCGCAGCCCTACAGGCAGTCGTGTATAACCGAGTGGGGGACATTGGCCTTATCCTTGCCATGGCATGAATAGCTACAAACCTAAACTCCTGAGAAATACAACATATATTCACAGCCGCCAAAGGTTTCGACCTCACTCTACCCCTTCTAGGACTGATTGTTGCCGCGACCGGCAAATCAGCTCAATTTGGACTTCACCCCTGACTACCCTCTGCTATAGAGGGTCCTACGCCGGTCTCTGCCCTATTGCACTCTAGCACCATAGTCGTCGCAGGAGTCTTTCTTCTAATCCGAATGAGCCCCCTTTTAGCAGAAAACCAGCCCGCTCTGACTGTCTGCCTTTGTCTTGGGGCCATTACCACCCTATTTACAGCCACTTGTGCCTTAACCCAGAATGATATTAAAAAAATCATTGCATTCTCAACATCAAGCCAACTAGGACTAATAATAGTGACCATTGGGTTAAATCAACCCCAATTAGCTTTTCTTCACATCTGTACTCATGCTTTCTTTAAAGCAATACTCTTCCTCTGCTCTGGCTCTATTATCCATAGCCTTAATGATGAACAAGACATTCGAAAAATAGGAGGCATACACCACCTTACCCCCTTCACATCCTCCTGCCTGACTATTGGGAGCCTCGCCCTTACAGGCACCCCTTTTTTAGCAGGCTTTTTCTCCAAAGATGCTATCATTGAAGCACTAAACACATCCAACTTAAACGCCTGAGCCCTAGTCCTTACTTTACTAGCTACTTCTTTTACCGCCATCTATAGCCTTCGTGTCGTCTATTTTGTCTCCATAGGTCACCCCCGTTTCAACCCCCTGCCTCCTATTAATGAAAATAACCCCGCAGTAATCAACCCCCTTAAACGACTAGCCTGAGGTAGCGTAATTGCTGGCCTCTTAATCACCTCAAATATCCTCCCACTGAAAACACCAGTAATAACTATACCTCCGCTACTTAAACTTGCCGCACTAGTCGTCACAGTCCTAGGTCTTCTCTTAGCCCTAGAGCTGGCCTCCCTGACAAGTAAACAATTTAAAACCGTACCACACCTGGCATCACACCATTTTTCTAATATACTAGGCTTCTTCCCTGCAATCATCCATCGCTTTGCTCCCAAGCTCAACCTAGTCTTAGGCCAAACAATTGCTAGCCAAATAATCGACCAAACATGATTGGAAAAAACTGGCCCTAAAGCCGTAGTCACCTTAAATATTCCCCTTGTAACAACTACAAGTAACATACAACGAGGTATAATTAAAACATCCCTTGCTTTATTCCTCTTAACCCTGGCCATTGCCGCCCTCCTATTTACTAATTAAACAGCCCGAAGTGTCCCTCGACTAAGGCCCCGGGTCAACTCAAGCACAACAAGAAGCGTTAATAGTAAAGCCCAGGCACTAATAATTAACATGCCTCCTCCTACAGAATATATTAATGCCACCCCACCAGTATCCCCTCGAAATACAGAAAATTCACTAAGCTCATCCCCCGGGACTCATGAAAACTCATATCACCCTCCCCAAAAATTACTTGAAATAACCACAACCCCTAACACGTAGAGGGCTATATAGCCCGCAACCGGGCGACTTCCCCAAGTCTCAGGGTACGGCTCGGCAGCAAGCGCTGCCGAATATGCAAATACAACTAATATTCCCCCGAGATAAATTAGAAATAAAACCAAAGAAAGAAAAGCCCCGCCGTAACTAACTAAGACCCCACACCCCATGCCCGCAACTACTACTAATCCCAAAGCAGCAAAGTATGGGGAAGGGTTAGAAGCAACTGCAACTAACCCCAGCACTAACCCTAATAAAAATAAAGACATAACATAGGTCATAATTCCTGCCAGGACTCTAACCAGGACTAATGGCTTGAAAAACCACCGTTGTTATTCAACTACAAGAACACTTAATGGCAAGCCTACGAAAAACTCACCCCCTACTAAAAATTGCAAATGACGCACTAGTTGACCTACCCGCCCCCTCTAATATTTCAGTATGATGAAACTTTGGCTCCCTACTCGGCCTCTGTTTAATCACCCAAATCCTCACAGGCCTCTTCTTGGCTATACACTACACCGCTGATATCGCAACAGCCTTTTCATCAGTCGCCCACATTTGCCGTGACGTAAATTACGGCT
This sequence comes from Sander vitreus, assembly GCF_031162955.1. Taxonomy (NCBI): domain Eukaryota; kingdom Metazoa; phylum Chordata; class Actinopteri; order Perciformes; family Percidae; genus Sander; species Sander vitreus. The sequence continues at coordinate 14,619 of NC_028285.1, forward strand.
GACTCATTCGAAATATTCATGCCAACGGTGCTTCTTTCTTCTTCATCTGCATTTATTTGCATATCGGCCGAGGCCTATACTACGGATCCTACCTCTACAAAGAGACATGAAATGTAGGAGTCATCCTCCTACTTCTTGTTATGATAACTGCTTTTGTAGGGTATGTACTGCCCTGAGGGCAAATATCATTCTGAGGCGCCACTGTTATTACTAACCTTTTATCTGCAGTTCCCTATGTAGGTAATACACTCGTACAATGAATTTGAGGGGGCTTCTCAGTAGATAATGCTACCCTCACTCGATTTTTTGCCTTCCATTTCCTCTTTCCTTTTGTCATTGCAGGCGCCACTCTAATTCACCTACTGTTTCTCCACGAAACAGGATCCAATAATCCCTTAGGTTTAAACTCCGATGCCGACAAAGTTTCTTTCCACCCCTACTTTTCCTACAAAGACCTCTTAGGCTTTGCAGTCCTCCTTATTACCCTCACAGCCCTCGCCCTCTTTTCCCCTAATCTCCTAGGAGACCCAGACAATTTCACTCCCGCTAACCCCCTAGTCACACCCCCACACATCAAGCCTGAATGATACTTCCTATTTGCATATGCAATCCTCCGCTCCATCCCTAACAAACTGGGAGGTGTACTGGCCCTACTAGCTTCAATCCTTGTCCTCATAGTAGTCCCTATTCTTCACACTTCTAAACAACGAAGTATTACATTCCGCCCCATCTCCCAACTCTTCTTTTGAACCTTAATTGCAGACGTTGCTATTCTTACCTGAATTGGAGGAATACCAGTCGAACACCCCTTTATTATTATTGGACAAATTGCATCCTTCTTATACTTCTTCCTATTCCTTGTACTCTCCCCATTAGCAGGATGGGCTGAAAACAAAGCCCTAGGATGATCCTGCATTAGTAGCTCAGAGCCAGAGCACCGGTCTTGTAAACCGGACGCCGGAGGTTAAAGTCCTCCCTAACGCTCAAAGAAAGGAGATTTTAACTCCCACCCCTAACTCCCAAAGCTAGGATTCTAAATTAAACTACTCTTTGCAAATATTTTGCAAATATTTTGCAAATATTTTGCAAATATTTTGCAAATATTTTGCAAATATTTTGCAAATATTTTGCAAATATTTTGCAAATTTTCGCAAATTTTCGCAAATTTTCGCCAATTTTCGCCAAGCGATTAGTACTCACTTAATAGTCATTTAACAAGCATTTAACAGCATTTAACAAACGTTTAGTAGTCATTTAATAGTCATTTAACAAACATTTAACAAACATTTAGCAAGCAATTAGTAGTCACTTAATAGTCATTTAACAAACATTTAACAAACATTTAACAAGCATTTAGTAGGCGTTTAGCAGGCATTTAACAAGCAATTACAAACATTTGATAGCACAAAATACATATATGTATTTACACCATACATCTATATTAACCATATCAATGGCATTCAAGTACATATATGTTTTATCAACATATCTAGGATTAACACATTCATATATCACCATTACCCTAAGGGTTACATAAAGCATATAGACCTTTATCTAACAATATATTAAATCAAGGATAGGCGATTATTTAAGACCGAACACTTCTACTCATGAGTTAAGTTATACCTTTACCCAACATCTCGTCATACCTCAAAATCTTAATGTAGTAAGAGCCTACCATCAGTTGATTTCTTAATGCTAACGGTTATTGAAGGTGAGGGACAACTATTGTGGGGGTTTCACACAGTGAATTATTCCTGGCATTTGGTTCCTACTTCAGGGCCATAACTTGATATTATTCCTCCCACTTTCATCGACGCTTACATAAGTTAATGGTGGAGTACATACTCCTCGTTACCCACCTAGCCGGGCGTTCTTTCCATCGGGCAAGGGGTTCCTTTTTTTTTTTTCCTTTCACCTGGCATTTCACAGTGCACACGGTATTGACTGACAAGGTTGAACATTTACTTTGCGCGCAAGAAAATAGTATGAATGGTGAAAAGATTTTCTAAAAAGAATAACATATTAGGATATCAGGTGCATAAATAGTGGAAATCACTCCTAACATACCTAAGAATCCCCCCTCTTGGGTTTTTTACGTTTTTTTGCGTAAAACCCCCCTACCCCCCTAAACTCCTGAGATATCTATCATTCCTGAAAACCCCCGGAAACAGGAAAACCTCGAGAGCGCTTTTTGGGGCCCAAATTGCATCTATTTACATTATTAAAAAGATGCGCAT